>NW_009233291.1:0-7962 GCF_000690835.1 Fulmarus glacialis | reverse complement strand
TTGGCGTGCCGCCCGTAGGCTCTTCTCTAACAAGCCTGGTTTTATCGCCTTCCCCCTTCGAACCTAGTTTAAAGCCCTCTTGATGAGCCCTGCCAACTCATACGCGAGAATCCTTTTCCCCCTGCGAGACAGCTGAACTCCATCTGTCCCCAGCAGACGCGGTGCCGTGTAAACCTCCCACGGGTCGCCATGGGATCTTCTATTTTAACCTGATCAAGAGGTTGACAAATACCCCTTACTCTTTTATATACTTGTATTTGTGATAAAATTAATTCCCTTTACTCTCAGAATTTGCTGTGGCCATGAACTCCAGACAGGTCTGAGCTTTACAAAAGAAGAGAAACTGAATAGCAGGTAGGCAATGGCTTACTCCTTCAAAGTAGTGTGATACCCCAAAACAGCCTTAACTTCTAACAGTTTCCAGATGGACTTTTAAGATATTAGTTTTGACCCACAATGATCTTTGTTCCTGTGAATTCTATTGTTGGAACACAAGATGTTTTTTTTCCCTGCTTTCTACTGCCATAGCAGAGATTATCTAGAAGCCCAGTAATGTACAGAGAGAGGGATGGGAAGAAGAGAGGCAGGGGTATTCTCCACCTCCCAAATGCATTCCTCCCGCTTCAGCCAAAAAGCTGTAAAGCTTACCACCATAGGTTTGGGCTGGGCTGAAGAACAGAGGAATTCCAGACAATGTATATATTTTTTGTCAGGACTTCGAGGTTTGCAGAAGCCATAACAGAAAATTTTAGCTGGGCTCCCTTTTTCATGAAGATAGTTTGTTGCTTTACTGTCGTTTGTTTTTCAGGGGATCATGGTTTTACTAACCTCTCAAGACAGGACTGACATTTTTTTCCACTACCACCTTCACCATTCCTGATCCCCTCCTGGACTTGAGAAAATTGAAGTTTATCTAGAGGATTAAGATTAGGATAACATTTACAACTAGACTGTCAGCCAGACCTCCAGTCTGCCTTCATTTTACATGACAAATTTGGACCAGCGCTGAACTGCGATAATTGCACAATCATTGCTGGACAAAAACTGGAATGACAAAAATATGAAGCCTATAAATGCAATGAAAACAGCCTACGCTACTGCTCAGCACCAGCACTAGAAAGTTTTCATATTTGTTGCCTTCTCAGCTCAAGAGCCAGCACTGCAAGAGATCCTCCAGAAAGCAGAGAGGTCCATGACCACTTGTAGAGAATATGAAGTTTGCCCTAAAGTAGAGCTCCTGTACATGATGTGGTGTCACTGCAACACCTCCATGTACAAAGAGTAATTCTTATTTTTCTAGTGGAATTTTTGTAATACAAAACAGTTAACGGTGCACACTTTGAACAATGTCCTTCAGGAGTTATTCAGCATAGTGCTAGTTTTAAGTCTTGTTATTTGATCAAATGCACCCTAGATGCTAAATCAATGCTATCTAGTTTGATGGTAATCACAGAAATGGCCAGAATCATAAAGCAACGTAGTATGTTCTCAGACTGAAAGGCCTTCCTCTCCTCTGAAATTTCCATCATATCAAGAAGACTTAATGAAGGCTTAGGAGTAGGAAGTGTCAGAGTAACTTTAGGTTCTCAGCCCTGAAATATCATTTCTTGTTTCCAGTGCCAGTAGTTGCAGATTGTATTTTCTGACTTCAAAACAAACAAAAGGAACAAAATTACTGCTATGCAATGTTCAGAAACTCTCCCTAACTGGCTGTTACAAATCAAGGTTATTGGAGGTTTACAGCATTCCACTTGAAAGTAACAACCTAATAATAAACAGCCAGTTGCTAAAGAGAGCATTCTGCCATTGTCATAATGCTACCAAAACTGTGTGCAAAAGCTGTAGTAAAACTGGATAAAATGATACTACACTAGAATTTACAGACTAATACAATCAAGGTTTAAAGTGCTTGAGTCCTGCTCTGTGGACCCTTTCCCCCGTGAAGGCATCCTCTGAGATCAATAAGCCCCTGTGCAGGAATACTTGCTGCTGCTGAGAAGTACCTCTGTGAAAACAGCAGCAGAAAACCTGTTTCATTATAATCCACCTCATGCTCTTCCAGGACATAAACAACAGTTCTGCTCCACACTCCTTTAATTCCCAGGTAAAGATTTCTGTGTGAATTTTTATTCAGCTTCCTAGCAGATCTCTGGCTTCTGTGTATCAAGAAACTCTTGAGTAATTCAGTTAGATTTGAAAATCTGAAGCAAGTCTACCAAGCAAAATGCTGAGGAACTCACAAACAAAGCATACAGTACCCTATCATCTCCAGCATTAACTTTTAGAAAGACTTTCCCACGCTATAATCAGGTCAAAAGATTCTGCTTTTGTTGTATTAGTCATTGCACAAATGTTTGGAAGATACATAAACTGGTTAGTGCACAATAGGTTAATCTTTACAAGGCCAAATTCTTCCCAAGGGTGGAAAAACAAGGACAGCAGCTGGAGTCCCCTCCATGTGGACAGAACAGGCAAACGTAATCCCCGGGCTATACAGTACAGACAAAGGTTGCTTAGTGTAAAACACATTTCTCCCAGCTTATCAAAGCACTCTGAGGATCCATGTAACATTAAGCTCACAGATGCTCCCATTGACTTCAATGGACAACCTCATATTCAGAAACATAACTGGTACCTTAAAGATTCTCTTGGTTTGGGACCCCATCACACTGTCTTTTTCAGGATCAAAACCACAATGTGGTAAACCCACAACTTCTCTCAGCTCCTTTCTTCTCCTTTTTCAATAGTTAAGAGAGTAGCGATAATCTCTGCAAGCACGGCTGAGTGCTGCAGACTGTCATCCCCTATAAATACGAAGCATGAATACCTGGTGGCAGAGACGCAGCACGTACCTGATCCTTTGCTGGTACCAGCAGTTCTTCAATCATCATGCTGTCTCGGGCATAAGAACTTCTGTTCAGCGTGTAGGACCTATCCGAACTGAAGGAGCGGAGGCTGTTGTATTTACCATTTATCATAGAAAGTGCAGATGACAATGAGATGAACAAAAAATAAAAATAAAAAAAATTAATACATGCAACTTCCAGGGATAGCATAAGATGGCAAAATATACATAATCTGTGAAATAAATACACAGGAAAAAATGGAATAGTAAGTATTTGACTGTAGTTAAATATCCACTTCCCTACAATATACATAAGCAAAATCACAACAGATGTTTACTGATTTGGCAGTAATGTCGTGGCTTTAGAATAAATCCAGAAGTGTGTATTCAAGTATTTAGATGAACTTTGATAAATATCTTCATGCCCTAATCCTGAAAGGAGACACATGAGGGTAGGTCCCAGGGGAGCTGTCGGTAGGTTACAGCGCCTGCCCATATGGCTCAGATTGCTGAAGCAGGTTTAACTAAGAGCATCTTTTATGTGTTGTCGTCCTCTTTGTGGCTGAACCACTTTTGACTTTGTTATAAACACCCTAGTTATTTATTTAGTTAGAAAAAAGGATAATAATTTTGAAATGAAAGAAGAAAGAAAAGAAATTTGCTTACTGATGATTAAATACAGATTCCAATGCTTTGGGGATTATTTTGTGCATGTTAGACTATTTAGAAATAACTACGATCACTCTGTGTTGCAATTAAATCAACGTAGGAGTGTGTTACACTTAACCCTGGAAGATACATTATGGTATGTGCTAAAAACATGCTGCAGGCCTAGACATGCTTGCTACGTGACAAAAAATAAAGTAGTAAAAAATGTGAATTAATAAAAAGCAACATCCAACAACGTTACACTTTTGAACTAGCAACACTTTTCAGACTCAAAACTCTACAACTTGTTTCATGCATTTTGTAGTTGTTAATCAAACTTTTCTAGTCTCTTAGCACACGTTCCTCCTCCTGCTGGAAGCAGAACTGAGATCTTAATTACACACTGTAGGCATATATTAAGCAGACTTTTACATGATAAAGGGCATAAAGAAATCAAGTTATATTTGTTATAACAGAGGGATATTCTCTAAGGCTGAGCCCACCCACCCCCCCACCCCCCCGCTCAAAAATGAAAGCATGTCACTTTCCAATGCTGAATATAAAATGAAGATGAGCAATGGCAGCAGCAGAAAGATGTAACACGATGCCATGCCTTCTTACCTGACTTTTGGACTAAAGCAATTTACAGTGGAAAAGAAACAGGAGAAATAGAAAGCAAAGAATCAGACGGGAAAAGCAAGATGTTATGGCTGGATGGCTTATATATTTAATGTGTTTATTTCTTAATGTTACACTCAGAATCAGTAGTAAGATACATCCACAGAACACTTTTTGCTAAATAAAATACTTCACAGGAAAAACGCTGTTATTTGTCTCCTCTGAGCATAACATGTGCAATGTAAAAAATGAGTTACGCAGCAACAAATAGTAATGGCACTGCTAAAGTCAGAAGCATGGGAATATTACGTTTCTCTCAAAGAAAAGATAAAATGAGGTTGAACCCTCAGATGTACCTAACAGATCTTGACTGTGAAATTCTGCTCTCCCACTCGCACAGTGAGAATTTAGACATGTGCGGGAAGAGTACTGTAATGAGTAAAAGGTGTCCTGCAAACCAGTGCCCAGCTCTGTACACAAAGTGCACTCCCTCTCCACCACCACCGCAGTACTTGAGACCTGACCACATCTGATAGTGCTGTATGATGACCTTGCTCACGCCAACTTGTCTTTAAAAGCAGCATGTCAGCTTTGTTAATTAAGTTTACAAAGACACAAGATTCTCCCTTCACATCTGTTTTGCTGATTTTCTAGCTAATGGACTATTTAAATGCATTTTGGCATTCCTTGTGAATGTATTATTACATAAATACTTACTAACTTACCTAAAAATTTTAAGTGAAGCAAAACATGGCTGGGCACTACTAAAGAGCAAATTTGCACTGCATGCTTGCATTTTTAATGTGACCGTAACAAACAAGACTGAAGGGTAGACATCTAAGCTTTACCTTATGGGAGTTGTCACTCACTGTTAGACAATGAACTCACTTTTTAAAACAGATCTTTAAACTACAGCATAGGAAAAAGTCCTCAGGGCTCCAGCTTATGAGGTTTAATTATTAGCTTCAGTACGATTCAACTGTCAGTTAAATACATTGCAAATCTATGGAAGTAATCTCTGCTCATACAGCTTTAATTGTTTTGAGCAATGCACAGTGCAGGCTTTAGCAAGATTCAAAAATGAAATCTAAAACGTTGATCTAGAAACACCTGAGTTGAAATCAACATTAGTCAGATATTATATTAAGTTTACAATATTTTATCAGGTTCACAGAAACTTTGGCCTGTTTTCTCTAACACATAATCCATTCACTGCCAAATGAAACCCTACAACAAATTTAGGGTACACCTGCTCTTTCATTTTTGGGAGCATTTTTCTTTAATACTGGCTACCTTGGTTGGATTACTCACTAGTACCTTTAAAGAAATAAAAGCACTAAAATAGCAAAATGATTGTCATTCAGTTTTTCTGGCATTTACATTCTTCAGCTAAATTAGTCCATTAAGGAATACTCTAATGTGAGTATCAATCTGACCAGTGGTAGTGAAAAGAAACCAGTTTGTGCTGGCTGTTCTAGGTCAGTTTCTAGACTAGTTGCAAACTGCTAGCAAAGAGGTGCCTTGGAGGTGTTCAGAGCATGAGCAGATACCAGAAAAAGTGAATAGTTAGTTTTCTGTATCATTGCCATAAGCAGCCAACATGAATAAAGAATATGAAATAAAACTGCAATGAACATATGCTTTAAAGGCGCAGTATTATCATAACACGGAAGTACACCCCCTCTACTTTGTTTCGAAATAGACTCCAGCTTTGTGTGAAAGAGCATGCTTGGTTTGTAAAAACTTGTAACTGTGGTGACACGCAAACACGAGAAACAGCAAATACAATACCTGGCAGAGCGGGCTCCCAAGCTAAAGCCCATGTATCCTTCAGCAGGCAAAGAATCATCTCCCAACTCTTTCAGATCCTGGGGTCCGAGGTATTTGTCCGTATCACCTGTCATTGCATCCTCACCTGCCAGTACAAAAGCCGGGCTGAAATCAGAAGCTACGTGTATTGTAAATGTTTGTGTGCTTAGTAAGTCATAACGCCCTTCTCTGCTTGCCAGCAAGGAATCAATCCCATCACCCCCACTTTCCCTGAGGCTCTTTCCATGTAGTATGTTAATTATCCACCCTGTGAACGGGCCTGAGAAAATAATTTTATTGGGGGCAAACGTAAGAAGCAAAACTCCACCTTGACATAAATCCAATAAAGTTACACGAGGGATGACTTTTGCCCAATCGTTTAAGCAAGCTAAAGAGTTCTTCTGTACTTTGCACTATTGCACTCACTTTTGCTTTCCTTACCAAAAAGCCCGAGTTGACAAACTAAAGTTAGGTTATTCTGTATGCAAAAAAACCCCAACTTGGCTGTGAGAGACAGCCTGGTTGCCCAGCAGTACTGAAAAGTGCAGCAAGCTTGAATGGACGCCGAGTAAAAAAGAGGCCCGCCTTCCACCTTAGGTGCTTCTCAATAACCTTTCCAAGTTTGAATGTAAAACGGGATTTTTTTTTTAATGAACTGCTTCACACTCCCAGGTTGATCTTCTGAAGCCCCTTCACGGCACAGCAAGCGGGGGCGAGGGCAGGGCTCCCCCGCAGCCCCGCGGGAGCAGAACAAAGCCTTGCGCAAACCAGCGCTGCCGTCCGGAGGGTCCGGCAGCCAAAACCCACCGAGGCGAGGCGGTCACCCGTCGGAAAACGCCAGACTTGTGATACGCGGACATCGACAGAGAAGTAAATGGTTAGGTTTTTTCAGAAAAAAATGAAAGGAAGGAAAGTTAAATCTTCGAGGAGGAGGGCAGGTGCCGGAAAGGGTTAACGGAGCAGCTCACTCTCGCTAGCAGCATTTGCATACCATTACATCATGCAAACCTACATTCCTGCATTGACAGAGCAAGTCCAAAATATGCCTTTTGCAGTTGTAGGATTTTTTTTTTTTCCCTGTTCGTTCGGTAACACAGAGCAGAGAGAGCTCCCTGTAAGCTCATTACTTGCCGACATTCACGCTCTCCTCCTTTGTTGTGAACGCATTTTAGGTGTGTAAAAGTTGCACAACAGAGAAGTTTAACAGCGTGTTCTCGAAGGTAAGTGACTCCGCAACCCCAGCTATACGTTTCCCACTTTCATTCAAGGAGTTTAGGCTAGTTTCCATTCACTTAACTCAGGAAACCACCGGCGAGCTCTGGTTTTAAACTAACAATCAATTCTAAAAATACCCCTTCAGCTACTGCTTTGCAAACGACAAACAAACAGACCAACTTTCTCCTCCAGCCCAGCAACAACCAGTATTTTAAGTAACAGTTTAAAAGCTAAAATGTTCATAACATTCCAGAAAGCATTCAAAAAACCAGAAACAGAAACATTATATATTAAGTTAAACTTTAAAAAGTCTTACTGTTTTGGAAAGCCATTTTCACCAGCCTGGTCTATAAGAATTTTTTCCCTGATGTTTCCAAGAATTCCTATTAGTCCTATTAGTCCTTAAGCAGTGATTTAGAGTTAATCTCCAAACCAGCACAAGCAAACTAATCCCTGTGGGTCATATTCGCTTTCCACACAACAACTGAGATCTTCTTAACATCTTGATCTCTTCGTATGTATTTTAGGACATGTGTATCTTTGTCCTCTCAACTCAGATCAAAGTTCTTTGCAAATATGAAACAAAATGAAAAAAGAGGACTACAGTTAAACAAAAACAAAAACAAAAAAATCCCCTTTCAATCACTCTTCAGACATCCCTTTAAAGCTTCTGCTGATTGGATTACAGCCTCCCTTGGCAAGCCTCTTGAACGGTGACATAAATGCAGGCACTCCAGTTATTTGTATGTAAATAGGGGTGCTGCGAGGGTGTAGTTTTTCTGTAACTTGATACCGGGGCCGAGCAGGGAGCGCGGGGCTGCCGGGCC
>NW_009233290.1:0-60212 GCF_000690835.1 Fulmarus glacialis | reverse complement strand
TTTCCAACCTTAATGATTCTATGATCTCAGATACTTTAGCATCACTTCCTGTATTCAGAAAGTGGGGGAGTTTTTTTGTATTTATAGAAACATCTCATCATGGACTTGCATTGTGGCAAAGATGACTTCTGATTATTGAAAGGATTTTTAAAATAATTCTAAATAATTATTTGTTTTGGAAGATGATTAGCACTCACATTTTATGAATAAAGGTACAATATGGGTATTTTGATTTGCAAGGCAATGCAATGTGTTTTACATTTAATTAGGGGGGTATATTTTAAGTGTTTTTTATCGATCAAAATTTAGAGAAACTTTCTTAATTTGGCAACATACTTACTGATTTGCATTAATCCTCATTTCATATTCACCGCACTTTCTTTGTATGCCTATACTATGTTATTATAGGTATTGTCCATAGATGAGCAACACAGGTATACAGAGTTGCTAGTGGTGAAGCATGAGTATACAGAGTGACAGTGAGGTTCACATAGTCATCTGTACATTGGCTTCACTAGTCGGTTTATCGCTCTGCTTAGCATTACTTTGCAGTTAGTATACAAAAGGTGTATGTATGATGCACAAGTTAAAATGGCATAAAGTAGATTGTGTTTCAGATAAAAGCTTTAATTTGGAATCGCAAGACTAGAAATGCTGCTCACATGAAGAGTGTAAGAGCTGCTGCAGTGGGTCACACCAAAGGCTAATTTTTCCCAGTGCCCCTTTCTGACCATGGTTCGCTTGGACTTCCATTGTGCCAGTGTAAGAACATGTGAGGTATACAGCGATGCTTCACCCTCCCAGTTATCCTCTCCCAGTTTCCAGTACTCTTTAGGGATTTCCTAACTGTGCAGGTTGCATTCACACCTTTCTACCTAAAAGGATGCTTCTTCCATGAAGTTCTCAAATTAATTGGTGAATGTATTTATACTTCTGGCATGCATAGCGTTCTGTGGCAGTGAGTTTCACAGTTTGGTTGTACTCCGTGTGGGGGAAATATACTCCCTTTAAAGTATCCATATTCATGTGTAGGTAGATAGTTTCACTGAGGGAATGTAGACACTGAGAATATTAGCTGGGGAGAAAAAATTAAAACATGCAGTCTGATTTAACTAGATCAGTCTGATGTGGTTGTATTTGGTTTTAGATGTCTAATTTTCCTTCAGTGAGCTTTGTCCATTTGTGACATACTGTATACGGCTTGTGTAAGAGAAAACAGATGTGGTGAAAAACACTGAAGAAGTTGCTTCTCACCCTAAGTTATGTTTTAAAGTGCATTTTCTCCTGATAAAATGTTTAGTAATTCCAGTTACAAGTAAGAATCAAGAAATAACACTAGGCACCAAACACTCACCGTATTACGTTTTTTGGCAGATGGAAGTGAAGCAAATGCTCAAGTATGTGGGCTATCCTAAAATTGGCAATTTATTAGGAATATTACAAACATTCCAGGTGTCTTCTGATACAACAGTATATGAAGTCATTTATTCCTCTATACATATGTGTAAGTTGGTATTATGTATAATACGACATTTGGGAGTGAAAAAGGGAATTGTAGGAGGAAGAGAATTTTCCCTCAGCTCTGTGGGAAGCTGTTTTATGTAGGTAGGTGTGCATTTGTGTATGAAGAAGAAAAACATTCTCCTTCCTAAAGTAATAGGGTTGGGTTTTTTAATATCTAGATACGTGTATAGAAAGATATCTGAGAGTATGCATACAGTAGCTACATTGTTTTTAAGGGGGAAATGCTCTCACCTCTCTATACCCTTTCATCCTGCTGCAATTTCATCTGATTACAGAATGATCCTGACATTGTGTCAGGCATAGGTGATTGCGGGTGGATGATTTTTTGTTGTCAGTATTGCCACACTGAGAAGAGGTTTTGTCTTCCATAGAAATGAATTTTCTGGCTTCTGATTGTTCAATGAATTATTTTGAGAAACAGTTCATTTGCTTTTTTGGAACCTGTACTAAGGTTCTGCCCTGTGTGCTTCCAGGAGTACGTGAGATAGGATCTTGGTGGTATGTGGGAGAGAGGGCTTACGCTTCGGGAACATTTCTCTGTAGCTTTCTGTTTCTCTGCTCATCTTTTGCATCAACAGCAAATGCCAGTGACCAGTTATACTCAAGTCCTGCGTGGACCTGTGTCTAAGCGTGTACAATCATTTTTTTTAGTTGTAATTGTTGGTCTTACATTATTGGTTGGTAGCATGTAGGATGGTGTGGTCTCCCTTTCAAGCATGCTATGGTTTGTGTTCAGTGTGAGCTGCATTCTTTTTGCTCTTTGTAATAGATAACACTTACGTTAGTTGGATGCATAATTCTGTTTTATTTTTAGTTTTTGTGTGGATGCATTTCAGCTGTGGGGTGATTTGGCCATCTATGGAAATGTTTTCTTTGCCTGAATGATTTACAATCATCTTCCCAAAAACCCTCAATTGAGAGAGGAAAAAATGATTCAAAATTGTGTACTACAAAAAATGTCAGTACTTATTTTTCTGTTTCCATGTTGAAAACTAGCTGTAGAGAATACTTTTTAAAGTGGCTTTCTAGCTACTGAAATTTGGTTTCAGGTAGCTACAATGCTGGGGCTGCGTACTGCTATAAAACAGAAAGTCACCACATGGTTTTGGGTGCTTCCATGGTCATTTCATTGGAATAAAGTAGTGACAAATTTTAATTTGCTTGTCAACAAAATCTTAAAGCAAGTCAGTCCAGCCTAAAGTTATGTTACATAATTTATATTTAGGTACTTCAACAAATGGCTTGATGTTTCAGTGATGTTGAAGTTCTGAAACCCTGAGCTTTGCAAGCTCTCAGCACCTCTGAAAACTGGCCAGTGCTCAGGTCAGCATTCAAATACGGGTTAGGAATCTAACTATAGGCATCTCATTTGAAAAATCTGGCCTAAATTAATTCCTGACTATTTTTGGCATTCCACATTGGTGAAAAATTAGTATCAGTCATGTGATACTGTGCTGTTGACAGTCCTGGATGTCACCTTCCTTCTGCAGCGTCCTCTGCAGTGTCTGTGAAAGATGTTCTTCACTTAGTACCAAGTGTGGAGAGCCAAAAATGGGCGATAAGGCAGGCTGAAGTACATGCAGATACTTCTGTGGTTAGGGAAAAGAGTAAGATTCAGCAAGGATTCTTTTGGGGATCAGCTGTTAGTAATACTCCTTAGTGTTTAAGCCTTGATTCAGCAAAGCTCTTAAACAGGACTTATTTTTAGAGATGATAAGGGTCCCATCTCTGGTCCTTAAAGCTCTTCAATGTCTTTTTAACTACTAATGGGACAGTTTAAATACTTGGAAGTTCAGCATGTGCTTAAAAGCCTTATTGAATATGGGAATTTTGCTTAGTGTTTTACTTAATCCTGGTCTCTGCTGGTGATCCTTGGAGAACGGAATAGGATCAGTTTGGGAGGATGTGCAAGGCAATGCACAGAGAAGTATATGGTTGAGGTAATTGAATGCTGCTCTGAGTGCCTTTGTTACAGAATTCTTGTCTAATGCCCAATAAATCAGTGAAACCTAGCATTTTTGAGTGGTTCCTTATTGTATGTTCTCCCAGTTCTCTTTTCTCGATACCTAACCTGAGAGAACTTTTCTATGTTAAATATTGTCAATCAAAGACTCAGTAGGCACTTTGTTTGAGTCTGGAAAGAGATACAAATCACTAAGAACTTTTACAAATCGGACAATGAATATCCGGAGCTTGCAATAAGTAAAAAATGTTGGCCTTTGTTTCTGTAGCTCAGTTTTTTAAGACATTTGATTTGTTCATTTGCAGCTGGTATTCTTTTCATGCAGTTTCTATGTATGTTTATCTGTTTTTTTTCTGTGCAATAATTTACGTGAGCCTCCTGAACTCTTAGTTAAAAAAGATGTGGTCTCACATATGAGATTTCGGAGAGTTTCCAGGGGGATATTCCCACCAGAAAAAGCCCAGCCTCTTAGGTTGACATTTCTTTCTTTTCATCTAAGAGCTCTTTATTCTTAGTTGGGAGCTTTTGCACTCAGCCATATTGCTCTTGCATGAGCAGTTTGTAAGCAAGCATAACCTGGCAGAGCTTCCCACGTGAATGGTTGCAATTAACTTGTATTTGCCCTCAAAGGGAGCAGGGGAGGACACGGTCTTTATGCACAATTCTTCCTTCATTGTCACAGCATTTATGGTACTTACTGAGACTCAGCAGTCATTTTCACAGTCTTTGCTTTGGAGCATCAGGGCCTTCAAAACAGAAAATAAACTCCTCTGAGCTTGAGATACCTGCCTATAGATACAGAAAGCCAATGCGCAGAAATAATTGCGTGGTTAGCACAGTAGCTGTCTGGTTTCGGTCTGCTGGCTGTGTTGCGCTTTCCTTCCCGCATCCCTCAGTAGTCCTGGGGTGGGCAAGGTCTCATCCTGATTCTCCAGTAGGGAAGCAGGAAGAGCCACCAGCTGCAGAAAACAGATTAGTAGCACTTCCTTCTGGCTTGCAGCCCATTGCTTGAGTTCCTCACTTTGTGACCCATGGTATTTAGTTGCTTTGTAAGCGCAGACCTTAAACTTCTGTTGTCATTAGCACCAAATTATTTTTACCTTTGAAAGGAGAAGGCTGCTGCCATTAAAGAGCCAGGTAGCGTGTAGTGTTAAAGGACCACAGATCTCTGGGTTGGAACAAGAATGTTGTCTGAGGTATGACCTCCACTGTGCTTTTCTCCTCACTTGTCCCAGATGAAGAGCTTTTCCCGTATTTCCTGACATTTGTGTTCAGGTCAGCTAGCAGTGCTTCAAGTCTTCATCTTTTTTTAGTCTACGGATCAACTTTGCTATATTGCTTATAGCTATTAAGGAAACACCTGTCAACAGCAAGAGACTCTGACTAGCAGCCAGCAAAGTTGTGAGTAGTTTTTGTAAGTACTTCTGTGTTTGGAACTGTTGGAATCACTTTCAAGAGTAAAAAAGCACCACTGAAAGTAATTTGCAATTTGCAATGGAGGTGTACAGAGCACAGGGACTTCCCAGACTCTTATTTATTGCTTGCCTTGATGCTACCAGTCACCTTCCTTCTGTTCTTTAGCAGACATCACAAATGCTTAGAGAAATAGTTTCCTTGGTTTTTTTCCTTGCTTCCTTTTTCTGGTTCTTGAGCTATCATTAGTGGTGATATTGCATTGAAATAAGCTTGGTTGTGCTGCCTTGCTGTGATGTTCCAGAATTTTATACTGGCTTTTAAAATGTTTTTTAAAGTAGTGAAACAAGGCATTTCACTGTTCCTATACTTCGGTTCATGTATCTCCAACTTGTTTTAGTATAATACAAAAGTTTAAAGGGAACTATGGGTCATATTTTTAATTGGAAAAATAGGCGAAGTTTATGATACTAATTAGGTAGTCATGGTATTCCTTTATATCAGATGTTCTCAGTGCAGTTTTGATACTGCCATGATTAGAGTATTATCAGAGGGAGACTGTGGTGAACCTCTTATATAAAGAACATGAAGAATAACACCAAAGAAAGGCAATGCTATTTAACTAGCTTCTTTTAGCTGTCTTTCTGTATGAAGATTTCATATCTCAGTTGCTTCCATATAAAATACCAATAGGAAAGTCCTTCTGTTGACTTCAGGTGGTACCTGGATCTTTTTCAAGAAAACGGTTTTGAAAATATTTGAGGAGTTGTTTGGGCTTTTTTGCACATTGGTTGATTTCTGTGTCTTCTTTGTGTGTGTGTTTAGGGGGAGGATGAGGAGAACATAAGGGAAGCTCAGTATACAAACATCTTTCTTACTCTGATTTAATTGCCAAAATAAGTTCTACTACATGGTAAGCAGGAAACAAAAAGGAAGCATACGTTATAATTCTATCTGTGTTCTTCTGCTGTGGAGTTTATTCATTTTTATTATTTAAAGATGTTCTCGCTCTGGCAGTAACCTCTCCCCTTCTCTGTATCATTTTTGTAGTGTATTTGTGAAGTCGACTCACATAAATGTGCACATGCTTTACTGACCTAGAATGGATTAATCAAATCACTAAAATAACCATTGCTTTAGCACAGCAAGGTGTTAGGACTCCAGGTTTTGTTCTAAGAGGTCCTCAAGAAATGCAAAGAAAATGTGTTTATGTGATACCGCGATACCGTTTGGTGTAGTTTGATGAAGCATCATTTAAAAAAACGTTAACAAAAATGAGTTGTCCAGTGTTAAACTGATTCGCATGTCTGTTCTGATTGAATGTCCCAAAGTTTCACTTCTAAAGTGAAAAGGCACTAATTTGTCATAGCTGCTAAAAAGCATTTATTTGTCATAGCTGTCTGCCAGAACACAGATTTAAATGGTTTGGAAATAGGCTTGGCGGAGTGGCCGCAAGAGGGGTGAATTAGTTCTGTGTACGGCAGCGGCAGGTTGGCCCAGCGGACTTCTTCTGACCCAGAAGGATCCTGAGTCACTGCAATCTGTTCTGTGGGAGATGGAAGGCAGTATGACCTGGCTCTTGGACACATTTTCAGCAGTCGTGAGAAAACAGCCTGTGGGCTAAGTGATGCTGTGGTTCTCCATGCTATTCCTGGCCTTGTGGGCTGTGGTGCTGCAGCAGATGGTTCTTGTCCAGTTGGGTGGATTTGAAAGATCAGAACAAGGTAAGCACAGGAAAGGCACTCAGTTGAGGGGGAGAGGGGAAGGAATGAAGAGGGATAAACAGGCCATGTTTATTTTCTCCTTTTTCTTTGATGTTTTTCCTTTCTATCTTTAAATTCTGTATAAATATATATAAATATCTTAACAAGTAAACAGTAAGACCATTTTGTCGGGGGAGGAGGACAACAAAAACCTACCGTTAATGTTTCCATACTCAGCTAATGTTCTGACCTTCTGTTTGTATTTACTTGGAGACTTCAGTTGTGTTTGTAAACTCCTCATCCACAAACTTCTCAAATGCGGCAGTAGCTAAAATGAATGAATATTAGCTTTGTAGTGTCACAGAACACAAACGGGAAAGCCAGAAAAAGAGCCTGGAACTTCTTAAACATCCTTGGTTTTTTAAATACAGTCCTTTTGGTATTTAAATACAAGACTTTCTACAACCATAAAATCTGGCTTCTCAGGACTTAAGTGTTTGAGGAAATATAAAGTCTAACTTACAAAATACTTTATACTCATTTTATAATCTCTTATGAAAAAAAGTAGTAATTACGTTTCTGAGACTCGCTATAAAATTCTTGACTAATGGGCCAGACATACTTCGACCTACTTCTTTTTGCAGCCATTGACAGAGACATAGCTCTAGCTTGCAGCATTCATCTTCTGGACTGGACAAGTTTTCTGTGCATGGAACAGCTATTTTTACCTTGTTTAGACAGAGTTTGGTGGGGGGGAGAGTTATGTTTTGAGCTTTTTAGATAGTTTGGGATTTTAAAGTGGGAATTCTAGTTTCCCGGCAATGCTTACTATGTAATTATTCTCATTGATAGCCTGGAAGCATTTGGTAATGTTTTGATTCCTTTAGAGACTCTCCACGTTCCAGAGAATATCAGCTTGAAAATACAGATAAAATCTATGCTAAGTCTAGTCTGGTTCTTTCTTTTTTTTTTTATTAGCTATAAATACTCTACTGTCTGCAGACTTTTTCACCACTATGCATCTGACACAAGTCAGTTATATTGCTGTACACATTTAAATGGTCTATTACTAGTCTGCTGCCAGGCACTAATAAAAATATATTAACCCTCTGATCAAATTTTATTATTTTTCTCATTTTCTTTCTAGACAGTTTATGGTTCCACAGGATTCTTTAATTCACAGTCGTGATGCGCTGTTAATAGGCTTCAGTATCTTGTCGTCTTGGCTCCATGCCAAGCAGAAGTCTCAGTTGTCTTTTGAACAGCTATACGTGTGGCAAATACATAGCACTGGGACTCCTAATACAGCTGTAAATGTGGGGAAATGGGACAAAATTTGTTCAACATATTGCAGTTCTTTATATGTAAATTTACCCATAAGAATGAGAGAGATATATTTGCCAACAAAACATCATTTGGATAAACTTGGTCTTACTCTATTTTAAACCCCTTGAATTTGCATATTCAAACTTATCTGGAAGGGAAAAGAAAATTAGCACTTTACATGGTCATATCACAGTGATGTGAAAAAGTTGAGAGATGTGGATAAGAAAGATTACTGTATTTACAACATATAATTCATTATACTAATACATACTGGGAAAGAGATTAGTCAAAAAATTATAAATTTTCCATAATTCCAAATTAGTGTAATTTACTGCTTCCCAATATTTGATCTAAAGAGAGACAGGTTACCTTTGTCTTCAGGGGAAAACCAGCCTTCTACGTCTTTTTCTGTTGTTACCTGCCTGGCAGTCTAACTTTTGGCTAGTAAACTGACTGAGAGCCTGGATGCATTCACTCCTTTATAAGTGAATATTATTTGGAAAACATGGGGAATTATTAGTGCTTATCATCTAGCTATTCAATTTATTGAATAGCTAGATGATAAGCACTAATAATTCCCCATGTTTTCCAAAAAGACAAGGACCTAAGGGAAACCCAGAAACATGTCACAGCTCCTCACCAACTCACCTGTCTCATTCCCTTTCTGGGGTCACAAGATGTGACAGATCCAGGTGCTGCCAGAGCCCATTTGTAAATGAATCTATTTTAGGCTATTTTAGGAGACAGTTTCTGTGCAGAAATGACAAGTTTCCTGAACTTCTCCAAGGCACAGACTCAGAAAAGAACAAGTCTGAGCTCGTGTCAGTTCCTAAAAAGAAGTGTTGTTTTTCTTCTGGCTAGCCATTACCTGGCTGAGCTTATTCCAACATACTTGGAGTCGGGGTGGGTGGGAAGAATTAGAAAAAATTGCTTCCAAGTCAGAAGTGAAGTATTTACTCACTTGAGTGGGACTGCTCACAACTGGTAATCAAACACTTGATGAAATAACTTGCCAATTTGAGGATTTTAATCCCTACTTTCAGCTTCCCATCTGTAAGACCGGGAAAATAATACTTATTTAGCTCACAGGGATATATGACATTTCCTTTATTAGTATCTCTAATGTCAGATGGTATTCTTGCACAAAAGCCTTCTAGAATCCAACAATTCTTTTTGAGAAAGAGATCTGGTGTCCCTATTGTAATTTGTATCAATCTAGAGCTTATTTATGCCTGCATAAGTGATACCTGAAGTAGATGTGCCCTTAAAATGAAAGAAAGCAATATAACAGTAAATAAACCAAATTTGCTGAACTCTTAATACTCATGGGTTATGTGTTTACAAAAAAGAAGAAAAATCCAAGATCTGAATTTTAATTTGTTGAAGACATGCTTTGGATGTTTTACCTTCTTTCTAACTATGGTATATGATCCTAGATACTCTGTTAGCTGAATAGTAGATCCTTTAACTGGGTATGAGGATGATAAATGTTACCATATTGTTTTATTAGCCATGCTTTCAGGGAATGTCATGATGATGATTTGCAATTGGTAGTGGTATTGTTGAACTAGCATGAATCATAAAAACTCTGCTCACGTTGAAGCTTTTTCAGGTGGGTCTGAAAGACAGGGAGTAGTATGGTATTCTTTTAACACCTCAGTACCATTTGCAAAATACAATTTTTTTTTGACTGCTGGATTGTGTCCCAAAACGTGGGCTTTATGGAATGAGAGCTTTCAGCTGACTTCTGAAATGAATGGGAAACACTGGAGATAAATGAGTAGCTGTAACAGAAGGTGGAGTTGTCATACAATAATGCCTCATATCAGCCTCTTGCAATTTCCAATAAACAAAACTAATCTGAAACTAATTATGATCTGAACTTTCTGCTTTGGGTTCTACATCTTTCCCTCTGTCTTGACATGTTCCTAATGGAACATGTCTTTCTTTTGCTGCCTGTTGCCTTTATCCTTCACCATTTCTTCACCTGTTCCTACCTTCCTGGGCTTTCTTTTGAGCTGAATTGGGGAAGAAAGAAAACATTAAAAAAAACCTAACTGTGTAGTCCCCTTACCTCTTTTTACTTCCATTTCTGCTAGCCAAACTTGACTTAATTTTGATGTATGCCCAGAAGTGAAGCTCCAGTCACCATGGGTTTGTGGAGGACTTCAGTCCTGCAGCGTTCACTTTTGTCCGTGAGCCACATGGACAATTCTACTGCTACAGTGAAGTTTGAATAGCAAATGAAGCAGACTGAGCTCATGGCCAGTGAATGCAAAGAAAATTTCCCCCCCTTGTTCCAGCTGGCCAGTGAAAGCAAAGAAGGTGATCCTTTACCCCTGGAGTCCGGAGTAAACTTTTTCCTGTTTGACTGCTGCAGATATACCAAATTCTCGTCCTTCATCCCAGCTGCAGCTGGATATTCGGTTGTCGCTGGGAGCCAAAGGTGGGCTGTCAGCTACCCAAGTGAAATCTCTACCCTGCACGTGTATTTTAGACAAGTTCAGTCGAAAGTTTGCTGTGACTTCGACTTTGAACTTAAATCAGGAAGGAAGTGGCAGGTCTTTCTGGGAAAGCCTGATCAAGAAGCTGGGCTTAACTGTAGAGTTGCAATACACCAATCTCTGCATACAATTTAATTATCATAATCTGTAGCAACAACCTTTAAGATAGTGCATTTTTTTGTTTGAAAGCTAGCGTCAAAAAGTCATTTTATCGGTCACTGGAACAGAACAAAGCAGACTTTCCAAAACCCAGAATATAATGAAATTATTGAAAACTAATTGTCACACAATTAACTGTGGGGTACTTTTGCAGTACAGACAACTCTGAAAAGTGAAGCTTTCAAACATCTCAGCTGTGCATGGCTGTAGGGAGAGTTTCAAAAGCACGGATGTCACTATGTCCAATTGCAGGTTGGCAGTAATTAGCAGCTGGCCTAGCTGCTTACTTGCCATTAAAATCTATGCCTTTGTCGTTAAGTCTCAATAGGGTCAATAAGTTGTTTTGTCTGTCAGACCAGGTTCTGCTCTTAGCAATAATATTAATGAACTGCAACTTTGTAAATGTCATGGGAGAGTGCTGCTGTCCAGACTCCTGCCCCTCTGCTAACTTGCAGGTCAGTCCTGGGGAATGACCTACTGTTAGTTTTCCAAAGGGACCGATTTCTTGCCTACAGCTCCATAGTTTCAAAAATTGTATTTGTTCTAATCTAACTGATCTGTTAAATGGTCTCCTTTTCATGGATTTGTAATAGCAAATGTGCTTTAATACATTTTTAATTAGTTGATGAAAATTAAATTACTAACTTGAGATTATCTTTTGTGAAGCAGATGAAATTGGGACAGGAATAATCAAACATTAATTATTGAAAAAGATTTTACTGATAAGCTGTCTGCTGAACATGTTATACTGCAGATATATGATAGGGAAAATAAAACTTCCTTTTCTGTAACTTCAACTCCAAAACAGGTAAACTGTAGCTAAATCACTTGCCATATAGTCCTTAAACGTAAGCTGCAGGTGAGCTTTCCAAAGCAAATCTCATCTTTTTCCTGTGAACTGTGTTTTTTTTTTTTAATTGGAGGAACCCTCCTTATTGACATTGAATTAACAGAGAGATGCAAAAGGCTTGTTCCATGTATTTTTTTTCTGTGATACTGCTTTAAGGAGTACCTTTTAATTGCCTTACTTGTGTACAGAAACAGAGCAGTTCAAGATTTATTTAATATATCTGACATTATAGCACTATAAAACTGAGTAGTTTATAGAGGGTCGTAGTCTCTTTTATGGTACAAGATTGGTGGCAAACCCCCTTTTATTGCAAATACTGACAATAGATTTTAGTTTTGGGGTTACCACCTTGTTGATTCTCTTTGCTTTCACCTTGACTTCCCTGCTATTGGCAGTTGGCTGTCAGTGCAGCTCTACGTTGTTGTTGGTTTTCAAAAATCCTCTGAGGAAAGATAGTGTGTTTTGCTTGATTTGTACATGAGGAGTCATAGTACACATACATTGGCAAGGGATTCAAGAACTTAGAGTGTAAATGTCAAATACGAGGATTTTCTCTTTAGAAAAAAATCACTTGCTGTCCAGTAGGACAGCCACATAAAAAGCATTCAAGTATGAGCAATCTGGCTACATCAGTGACAGAGAATTTAAAGTGTTTTCTGAACTGAAAACTATTGTACTGGATAGCCAGAGAGCTGAGCCATCCCCAGGTGGACTTGGAAGCATCCAACCCAAATATGAAAAGGAGAGTTAGCTTCCAAAATAAATTATTAGGAGTAGACATTTGTAGTAGACAAAGCCAAATATGTTTTCCCTCTTCTGCTTTTATATCAACAGATGATGGAAGTTACTTAGTTTATACTGAAAATGTTGGAATGTGATAGTCAAGCAGAGTTGTCACACCTGTGTTATGCTTTCCTGGTCGTCTAGACATTCCAGCCTCCGTTCATTCCTGTGGATCTGAATCCATCACCTGTGCTTAATACTTATGTCTGTTGAAAAAAGTAAATACTCCTCCAAATGGTATGTCATGTACATGCTCTTCTAACTTCAAACAGGCCTTTAATTCTCTTGGGTTATGTGAAGTATATTGGTGTCAAGATAGAAAGATTACTTTCAAGAACCAGGTGTTCATTCTCTGAGATTTTTTTTTAATAGACCTACCCATACATCTCCTGCTGTTTTCAGCTACATCAGAGTGAGAAAGCATGTATTTTTGACTATGGCTACTGCAAGCTTTTCAAACATATCTATGAAGGATGCTATCCAATTTGCTGTAATGATTGTCCATTTGTATGTCCTTCTTTGTTGCAATATGGCTTGCAACAGCTAACTCAATTTCCTTCTCTTGAAAATGAATCTTATTCCATCTTCGAAAAGATAAATTTATTCTTTGTTCTTGAGACACTGATGCCATAGTTCACTCCTCTATTCCGTACCTCAGCCATCTGTCATCTTTCCAAAGCTTCAAAACTCTGAGGAGAGTACAATGCACGTCAGATGTGAGAAGAGTGCTGTCTCAGTAAGATTGACCTGATCGGGAAAATTCCCTTCTTCTTTTCTTCTCCTCCTCTTTCACCCGAAATGACTCCTTTAGGAAACATCCAATCCTTCTGTAGCTCAGTGGATCAAAGTGCTGTATTGTTGGATCTTAATCACATATGAATGGCTCCAGAAGGGATCAGAGCTCTCTTTGTTCATTAGAGGCTTCTAGGCCAAAACCAGTGCCAGCAGCCATAAAGGAAATATGTAAACCGCTATTTGGTCATTCAGTGAACCATGTCACTCTAGGCTTGACCTCCACTTCTTTGCACAAACTTCCTTCTGCAGGAAGGTGGCCTAGATCATGGTCCTAAAATATATTAATACTAGCAATTGTATGGAAAGGGATTTTTTTTTTTTCTTCTGTTTGATGTTCTTCTACTGATTTTTCTCCTCGCAGTTTCCTGCTTCTGAATATCTCAGCTTTAAGTACAAACTAGGATTCAAAATGTTCCAGATTTTTCTGTATCATAGAGAGGCATGGTCTATATCACTATGGTATCACAGTGTCTTGCAATCTGTAATGTTTTTTTTAAAAAAAAAAAAAAAAAAAAAATCCCACAAACGGCTGTTAGCTGGGAGAAGTGGTGTTGCCCTCTACTCTCCCCTCTGATTTGGAAGGGTGCCTGTTGTGAGGTTAGTAGCATGCAGCCAAGCCCAGTGCACTATGGAGAGGTCTGAACAGTAGCTGTTTCTACCAGCATAAAGAAATAGCTTTACAATATGTTTGAATGGGCAATGAGTAATTAAATTAAATAGTACTATTCCCTCACAAAGAATACTTATAAGAAGGAATCTAAAAGCTTTTTGAATTGTGCCTGTTAAGTTGTTATTTCCAACAGACAACTTTTACTCTCTCCCTCTTCTCCTCACTTTTCCATGCATTCAATCATTCACTTGTATATATTGTTCAGTTTGCACAGGTGTGTGATTACAAATGAACTTGAGTCTAACTTGCAGTGGTAAAAATGTACTATGCACAAGTATGTGCCAATGTCAAAGAATAAGACCATAGATGTTTTTTTTCTTCCTGTAAAATGGGTTTCTGTTGCACTGGAATGTGTACGTATCTCCACTGATTGGGACTGGTAATAGGTAGATGAACTGTTCATGAAAAAAAATTACTTGACCAAGTGTTTTTACTTCTTTAGCTCATCAAGATGTTGGGAGCGCTTAATGAGGTGAAACAGTATTGGGTGTGACATTGACAAGACATTTTATTTCTCCTCTTGCTTCAGTTGGGCATTTTTGTGCAGCCATTTTAATGGTAATGTCACTTTATCTTTTTATATTATATAAATTGAGATGTTCTTGCGTGTACACTAATGTGTAATTGACAGCTAAAGTGCAATCCTGTTTCTTTCTTATACTGTTGTATCAAGTGTGAGTAAATTACATAACTGATAATAAACTTACTGTCATCTCTGAACGTTAGTAGTGAAAGGAAGATAGAGAATGAGAAGTTGCATGTCATCCAGGGTATTTGTGCACAAACACAAGTGGTGTTGTTGATTGGGTTATCTGTCTGTTACTGCCATGCTTTAAAATGTCATCCAGTGAAGAAGGAAAACCAAATGACTTAGCTGATCAATCATATGCTGGGGATAATGAAAAGCAAATAATTGAACTGATCATATTTACCCTTCAGGTTAGAAAATTCACTGTGCAAAGTAAATGACTGCGTGTGTTCACAGAAATAAGGATTGGTTTATATATGACTTGTGAGTGTACAGGCTATTTTAGTAGAATAATATAACTTCAAATATAGTTTCATTGGCTTTTTATCTTCATATACTGTATCCATAAATACAGACAAGGCTAAAAGGGAAGGAACTTAGTGTTTTAAGTAGCACTTATGGTAGAATTCACAAAATTCACAAATGTTAACCTTTAATAAAAAATGGAATATACAAATCCTACTAGAAGCGTTATTGTGTTACATGTGTTTTGTATAAAATAAGCACAACTGCTCTCTCCCCTCCCCCAAGAATAGCTGAAGATCCAATCAGACCACCAGCCAGTGAATTTTTTTATAGGATCCAGTTGTACTTGTTTGTCCTGCATTAGTCTTTAATCTAAACCCAGTTGATTGCATTTATACCTCATTTTTACTGATAGATCCTGTTAATACATTTTAACTCTTATCAAGGGAACAAATGAACAATTTTTTGTTCCCTGAGATAAACGTCACTGTTTCACCTTGATTTTTCTGAGCATTGTCCACTTCTCACTATACTCTGCTTCAAGCACCGTCAAGTCCATTTGCAAATTTGTGCTTTCTAGTTGGGAAACATCAAGCTGATACACTACCAGCTGGGCTGGAATTTTTTCCTTTTAATGTGATGTCATTTCTGCTGTGATGGATTAGACATCTTTAGAAGCAGGATGTTTTATTGCTTGTAAGTCATCTAAAGCCATTTTATGTGGTTGATCTCTTCACACCTCTCTCTACTGCTGCACTGCCTGTGGTCTGACTGACATGATGATGACACTGTCCTTTCTATTAATCTGTCTACAGCTGGGCTTATAAAACAGTGTGGCTGGTGGCACTCTTCACTGGATGTTGAGTAAACTGCTGTACAATGTGCAAATACTTCTTTATTTGAAGTCTGAGAGTTTGATTCTTCTCCAAAACAGTTTTGCAGTAGGCAGCATACTATCTTTTCCAGCTTTTCTGGAGCAATGTATAAAACACTTTATTTGTTGTATTGATTTTTAAAAAAACTATTGTTAGTGCTTCATCTTGTGATGAGGTCATTTCTTTTTTGCAAGGAGAATTGGAAATGTTCCATTAGTAAGATTTAAAATTTTAGCTGTTACCAAGTAGACTTTTTATGGTTTAAGTCACTAAAGCATCTGTGAATTATTAACAATGTACCATTAGTACACTGATTCATTTTAAACCAATAGAACCATTTTCCAGTTATGGAAGCAAACGTAAAACATTACTTCGCAAATTCTAGTCTGTTCAGTACCCTGGCATGGTCTATCTGTCTATATTTATAGGACCATGCTAAACATTCAAATCTAAAATGTTATTGAAGAACATATTTTTAGCTTTGTTGGGTTTTTTTCATATATTCAGCTCCATGGCCTCCTTGCAATGGTTTCTTCTTTTTCTTTGAAATCTGGACCACTGTAAAGATGAAAACTGAGTCCCTGAGCTGGAGACTGAGGAATATTCAGTAGCTGTTGCTAGTGATCCCCTTCTCATGCCACCTGCTGCCTAAAAGGCATAACAAAATAATAATACTAAATCTAACTCCAAGTGTCAGGTGTAAAACCATAATATAGTGCTACTTTCAGACTATAGAAAAATAGCAACTCAGATTTATTTTTGGGGCTTATGGCTGAAAGATGTTCTATTTATTGTTTTATTGTCTTTGTACTACTTTGGAGCTGCACAGGCTGTGGTGGAATAACACCAGATCCTATACCATACGTTTTGGCATAGAAATGGCAGAATAAATTAATCGTATTAAACCTTTCGATTACTGCCCTAGAAATGACTATTTGTTCTTGATGAGTTTCTCATTCAAGTAACCCTCAACCTTATAAAATACTAAACTCATACTGAAACCTGCACTTTATAATGCCAGATTTTCTTCCCATTTTCAGTTTACACAGTTAACTTGTATCAAGTTTAAAAATAATGCTTTAAAAGAATCAATTTCATGGTGAATGCATCTAGTCAAACAAGTCATTTAAACATCATCTTACTCGTGTGTAGCAGACCGTTTTACAAGTAACTGAGTTTTACAAGCCTGTGTTTCAGACGGGATAATTGGTTGTTTCTTATATATGAGTTTGGGACTTAAACTCATTAACTTCAATCTACAGAACCTTTCCTGGCCTGGTATGGAGTACTTAGTTAAGGTCTTTTTAGCTGTAGTCATATGTAATAGTTCATTATCAAGAAGTGGTAAAATGGTGCAAATTTTGAGTATGTTCCCAAAAAGCTAGTGATAATACACTATAAGCTTTTAGCTTGTCACTAGTGGTCAGCAAACTTATCATATGGTGTCATTTTTAATGTAAAGAAAACTCAATTAGTAATTGCAAATGTGCAGAATTAAGACTTCTTGAGCACCAGAACCCCAAAATTTAAAGAGATGGTTATACCTTCATTAGACCACAATTTTGAATAGGTAGGTTACTCTGTAAGGTGAGTGGAGAATGCTTAGAAAAATCTGTTGCATTAAGGCATTTTAGTCAACTGATACTAATCTTCTCATCCTTTTAAAAAATTAATGTCAGCTCTATATTTGCTATATACAATTTTCATTCCAGTGAGAAGCTTACCCCAGGTGTAACGCTAGGACCTGTTGGTAAAACTGCGATTCAGAGGTAAAACTCAGATTCAGAGGTAGAGGGAAGGAGCTGCTGTCAGCTTGCAGAAGCTGGGTTTCCCTTTCTGCTGGAATCATTTGACAAATACCTGCTTTTGTTTTTCATTAATACAATCATGAGAATTGGGGCATCACCAGGACATACTCTTCCTGCCTTTGGGTGCTTTTCTTCAGAAATAATCTGACTTTTCAGTGACACTGTGAAGGCATTCCACAGTCGTAGGTGTACAAAGGCAAGCCTTAATTCACTTAATCAAAGTAACAATAGCTTTATTACAGATCCTGTTTTAAGCATCTTCAATATTATTATCGGTAGCCGTCCTTCGAGGAGGCCATAAATTTTATAGATGCTGTCTGTCTGCCCTAGAATTCAGGCATTCTTTGGAGAGGAGTGTGGTTTCTTTGGGTATGGGGTTTTTTTATGTAAAGGCTGATATCCTGTCTGAGATATCAGTGGATCTTTCTTCTTTTATGTATATGCAACTCTTGATGTACTGCCTATTATTTCATCTTTTTCCTTGAAGTGTAGGTCAGGATAATGTAGGGCAAGTGGTATCTTGATGCAGTAAGTGAAGAATATTCATTGCTCTTTTGCTTGTCCCTTCCCATGGGACCTTTTTACTAAAAGACTTCTCAGACAGGTAGAACTCCCTGCTGCAGCCTACGGTAATGGAACCAATAACGCTGGAGCTTGGAAAAAGAGAGATTCTAGCCTATTACCTTTAAGTTCAAGAGTCAAAAGAACCATACCTTTCTTCAGCCCCTCATTGTATTCACCTGTCTTCTCAAAATCCTTCTGGTCATCTCTGGCTTTTCCAGTATCATTGCTGCAAACCTCCGCATTAGTTCACTGATATTGCTTCCCAATACTGGAAATAGTTCAGTTACCCGACTTAAAACATCCTCTCTCAGTGTAAAGTGCTCCCTTTTTTCTGTATCTATGATTGTTTATGCATTTCCTATCATTTTAGAGCTAGTGGCAAATTGGTGTTGCACATGGGTGATGTCTACACCCCTGTGTACAGGACTGTGTCTGATCTGAGCTGTGTAATTTTCCTCTTGGTATCCTTGTACTTTGTGAAGGAATCTGGAAGGTGTGAGGGGCCTCACTCAAACCAGGCTCTAGTCACAGAAGATGAAGGGGTTCTGCCATATTTCTAGGTGGAGAGTTATTAAATATCAAGAAATGGAGACAAGTCTGGAACTGCTTGGAATACTAGTTTAAAGCGGTGGCTTGCTGTGCGTATGGAAGCATTGGTGCTTCCAGAGGCCTGGACCTAGGAAACCCAAAGCACAGATTTACCTCCTCTAACCATAGGGCAAGGAGGAAATCCTCAGAAACAGCTCCCGCAGAAGTCCCTGGCGCTGGAGGAACTTGTGGATCACAGATCCCATGGCGTTCTGGCAGCCAGGAACTGAAGCTGGCGGTGGCAGGGTCTCTGGGAGCACTTTTTGCTTCAGAAATATTGTATGTTAACTCTTTCCAAAATGGATTTATTTCACAGTTCCTGCTTTCGAATCAGAAATGGTTAATTGCAGTTAGTTCTGGGCTTCCATCGCCTCTGTGTGGACTCCGCATAACTAATAATACTCCCATCAGCAAAGGACCTGAAGGGAGGTTGAAACCATCCTACATGTATACACTCTGCTCCATAGCTGGTACGGAACAAGAGAAATAGGCACGACTGCTGTCTGATCTTCTGTGCATGAGAGCACGCATCTTGTAGAACCGCAGCTACTGCTGAATAAATGGCTTTTCTTTTCTGTTCGTACTGGCTGTTGGCTTGGAATGGTTTCAGCAGTGTAAATGTGGGGAACCAACAACAAAGCCCTTAGAAATCCTGTTCGTTGCTGTTGATACAAGAATACATGTCCATACAGTGTTTTGGTGCTTTGCAGACGTGGGCACAGTATACAGATGTTATTTATTCAAGTGCTAGATTTATATACATGTTCAGGCAAACGCAGATGAATCATCACATATGCACCTCTCCAGAAAATACTGTTTAACTGTTATCTGAACAGAAAACATGCCATTTGCAGCAGGGATGTCATAATAAGGATTGGTCTTTGGACTTCTCATTATTCTAAAGGTTATTTTGACATTCAGCATCACAGGTAAACTTTTTTTTGGGGGGGTAGAAACTCAACACTTGTGTACCTGTGTCTCAGGTTTTGTTACTAGTTGAAACCACAATCTGTAGTTAAAGCTAGCATATTTTGCCGCTGAAATCAGCGTACTCTGTTGTTAGTATTATATTCTGAAGTAAACCATGAATATCTGCAGCCTATTTTTAAAAAAAAAGCTACAAAAACTCTGTAAGGCTCTGAAAGATATCTGCTTAAAGGTCTTGAGTGTTGAGTTTCTACTAGTTATTTGTATTCCTTAAGTTATTTAACTGAAGATGTAACAAAAAACCAAACCTGAGTGAGAGAAAGTAGAGGGGAGATGAGTGGTGGTATGGTAAAAGCTTTTAATATGTTTCTTGTAAAATTACCTTTGGATATGCTCCATTTTAATTTTTTTTTAACAGATTAGGGCAGTAATAGTAATTTAAACAAATTATCCTAAGTTTAAATTGATCTTAAATTCAATCAGTTATTTTTTGAATGTCTTAAGATATTTGGATATGCTAAGAATACACTTATATAGAAAATTGTCCTTATGTGCAGTAAATTGGCATTTTTGTGTCTCTGTAGTATGGGGGGGGGAGGGGGGATATGATTTTTAGATGTCCTACAAATATCTGACTTTAACCAGGGCTAATTTTCAGCATTACTCTGTAGGATTTTATATTCTAACACTTTAACTGTAAGTATGTAGCTGTCAGACAGTATCTGTTGCAACCCAAAGTACTTCAGAAAACACAGTAGGTAAGAGAGGAAGGAATAGGAGCAGTAACTTAAAGGGTTAGTTGTAGTCTTGTGGCTGTAGACTTGTAGGTCTTGTATTAAATCTGGTGCCTGATTTCCACTTCTGATTAATTCTTTGGAATAAATTAAAGAATTAAAGCTGTAAATATTAAAGGAAATTATTTTACTGTGCTTTCATTGCACGCATTTTTGTACAATGCCTCCTTCGCTGTTCTCGTCATTTCACTTGTCACTCAAGAAGGGATGCTGTTTTGCTCACTCTGGAGTTGGATACTGTGAGCCCTTGTCTTGTTTTTCCAGGCCAGCACTGGTTGTATGAATCTTCATCTAGAAGTCTGGTTTTTTTCTATATAGATATGCTGCTGCTGTTCTCATGTTATCTCCATGTCTTCCAGTTGTAGGAAAAGCCCATGCTTCTATAAACAGAATAAGCTGGGTGAATGAGACATGGAAAGCAAAGTATAGGTGTGTGGTTTTGGCAGTTTCCTCATTCTTACTATTTCTTTTGAACAAATTAATAGAATGTAACCAAAGAAATCTAATACGCCATAGTATGTTGTTGTGTGGTAAAGACTTGTGTGAAAGAGCTGATAGATGCTAGTAGTTCCTCAAAGCCTATCTTTGCTTTCATCCACATACATGCAAATCTCAGTAGTATTTTGCACCCTCAGCAGTTTTCTGTCCTCACTCTCATCTATCTTATTTGTCCCAGACCCATTATAACATGACTGTATGTAGCTGTATTAAAAGAATACATACCCATTTTAAAAACTTCCACTGTCTCCATCCTGATGCAATGATGCAGTATTATATATTTTACAGCAAGCACCCCTCTGTATTCATCTTCCAGCTCTCTAGCTCACTCCCCTTTTTCTTGTCTCACACTTGCATTTGCCAGTACTGTGTGCTCTCTGTTTGGAACAGCGTGTCTATGCTGATTTGCCAGGCATCCTGTTTCTTCATTCAGAACAGTTAGGTATCTTTTTTAAAATACATTTCTTTCAGCAATCACTTGCAATGTGAAAAGTGTAGTGTCTTGTGGCCATTGGAGATAACAAGGATGGAAAAGTGCATCTGTTCCACAAAGCACTGTGTAAATTATTTTGTGGAATATGTGTATAAGTGTATTCCTCCTTGTAAAGACTTATGAGCCAAAAATATCTGCCAGGTCTATTAAAAAGCTAAGTACAAAGCTCAGTTGGAAGTGTTTCAGGTAATCTTTTGTAAAAAGCAAAATTAAAAAAAAAAGATTGGAAAGCTGTACAAACTAGAAATACTAATTCTTAAAGCATTCATCACTACCGATGAGGAGTTGTACAAAAAGGCTTCTGATGGTTTTGAAATCCTGTCTTGAGAAATTGCTTACTCTGCCATCACTCAGAAATGCTGAAGACGACAGTCTTGGGTTTTCTTTTGGTTTTGCTTCAGCAGGTCATATTTTTAAAAACCAGAAAAAAGCAGCTCAGTTACATAATTCTGATTATCATAATACGTAGTTAACTGTTTCACTGAAAATTTTTAACATTGCTTTGGATTCAGTGGCACATAAAAGTCAGCTAGCAGAGAAATATTTAGCTTCAAAGAACTAGAATTCAAGAGCATTTCTATGGCTGTTAGTGTTGTTTAACCTCAGCTGGCGTTGCTGGGAATAGCCCTGTGCATAGGTTGCTCCAGACCACAGCGTATCACCGTCCCTTCCCATCAGCCGAGGCACGTTCCTTCCTCTCCCTGTTACGTAAGAGGTATTCTATATGAGGTCAATAAATGTGAGGTATAGGTGTTTTAGGAGGAGTGTTTATGAGACATAGGTGCGTTACAAGGATCCCTCTAGACATGGATGAAATCACTGTTACGAAGAAGCATACAAGCAGGCACACATGAAGCATCTTTTCAGGAGGATATGGAGTGTCTCCGTAGGAAGAATAAACACCATGAAATTTCTGCTGACAGTTTTGCACCTTAGAGCAGCTGTTCTGGTCAGACAAGAGGTCCTTTTTAGCCAAGTGGGGTGTCAGATAGAGAGGTTTCCAGCAGATTTTTAGGGAAAAGCATGAAAGCGTTAACTCCGGTACAACAGTGGATTGAGCTAGTTGATTTAAGATGAAGTGGCTACCGATCCATTCCACCCATTCTTATAAATCACTATGCTTGGAACAGGACCAGCAGAAAAGCATGTGTAGCAGCGCAAGAGGCTGTGCAGTTTGCAGTCCAGCACACTAACATAAACTAGAGTGGGTTTCAGTTTACTTTCTAGCATCAGTGGTGATTTAAGCAACGGGTTCCACTCTATGGTTAGTAGGTCAACATTTGTGGTTTCCATTTAATTTGCTAGAATTTCCTTTATTTTGTTTTCTGTTTTCTTTTTTTAGACATGACTTCTTTTACCTCTAATACCATCCTTTTCCTTATTTCAACTGTTGAAAGCTTTTTTTGTTTCTTTTAAAGTCTTCTGTAGCAGTATAAATATACTCTGAGCCTCTAATTATGGTATTTTTTTCTATGCCACCTGCAAGCATTTTACCTTTTTAGCTGCACAGTTAATTTTCTTTAAGTTACTCATTTTATGTAGTTTCCCTTTTTAAAACTTAATGCTATGTGATGGACTTTTGGCTTTTTCTCTTCTCCAAAGATACTGAATTTGTGCATGCTTTGGTCACTGTTATAGGCAGCTCTTCTGTTGTTCATGGACTCAGCAATCAAAATTGCCTCTCTGCAATCTTCTAAACAGGTGCTCCAAAAGGCAGATTTTTATGATGTCTGAAAAGGTAATCTTGGCATCACAGCTCAATGAAACTTTCACAATGTGAATATGGGAACCCCAATCTCCCATTATTTGTCTGCATTTCTTGTCCATGCAGATTTGGGATAGATGAATGAACTATTTCTTGTGGTTAATACATGGATTCAGCAAATTAGGTAATTTTAGTTTCATGCCTCCACCAGTCACCCTCTTGCAATAGTACTTGCTTAATCCTGTAAAAGTCTTTGAAAGATTTTGACTAGTGGGGATACTAGTGCAGCCTTTGATTAGATATAATATACATGTGTTGTTACGACTTTTTTCCCCAGTAAAGTTGTTCAGTAAAACAGCAATGGATGAAAAAAATGTTTTATCCATTAAATTCTCCAAATACAGCCTGGTAATATAAGTGACTACCTGAATTTTGTGCTTGCTTACAAGAGATTAATCAGAGTGGGTTGGAAGCCTTCTTGTGTTGGTGAAATTTCGTATTAAAATTCAAATGAAAAATAATACTTTCAATCAGCTTCTTTTCATGTTGAGTAATAGATAGAAATGACTCTGTATTCATATTTTACAGTATCTAAGTTTTCCTATATGTCTTATGTTCATGTGTGTTGTGAACCGGCTAGATGAGGTTCAGTAATGGAACATATAAAAGCTTTCGGCAGGGCCTGGTTACTCAGCTTACGTATATCAATTTAGTAACATCAGTTCCACGCTGCTATGCTAATTTACACCAGCTGAGGTTCTGGGCACCAATCCTTTTATTGTGTCTTGACTTTTCTAGCACGTAGGTCAAGCAACATTTGATAACCATATGCTTCATGTATTGTGCTAGTAGAATAGGACTTAGAAGGTGGAGTATGGGAAGAGTGGGAATAATTGCAAATGTGTATTGTTAGATTTTATTGACTTCAGAATGTGGCATAAATACAATGTCAGCTTCTCTATAAAACAAGGCCCCCATGTGGAGTCAAGACATACAGTGAGATCCTGTAAAATAGTAGTAAAGAAGTCTTAAAATTACGTGGATTTAATTGATTGTATTTTCTTCTAAGGTTATATCTTTAAAATTTAGCAATCCCAAAGTAAACACTTAAAAGTGCAAAGCCAGTATGTAAATGCACGTCTAATGTGTCAGACATCTGAAGCCTGTTTGAGTCTTTATATTTTGCTTCGGCATCCATGAACAGGCAGAAAGCTTTTCACCATTTATGCGAGAGGGGAAGGCAAAAGAGCTTCTCTTAGGAACCCACCCCTTTTGTGCTAGTGCGATTGAAGGGAGCTGTAAAATAGTTACTGCTAATTATCTGATTATGCAAGAACTACCTAGGTGAGTGAGTATTCAGAGAATTTCAGCTTCCTTTGGATATTTTGGTGATTAGTGTGCATCCTCTTAGGAAATCTGGTAGGGAACGAGTGTGAATGATGGTCGTCGGGACAGAAAGCAACTAGAGAAACGAAAGCGGATGGAGAGCTGAGAGCATTCCAGTGGAAAACTCAACTGTATAAACAGTGTTGGACATCTGATTGTGTTGGCCTATTTTCGTGTACTTGTTTCATCTCTTGCATGTAAAAAAGGGTTCCTTTTTAAGTCTAAACAAACTTTTTAGAACTGAATGACATCTTCTGAGTTAAAGGGGGGAGAAGTTATAGTAAATTGGGAAATATTTTTGTCTTTTGTCTGCAAACTTCTTTCTGGAAATTTCAAAATCATAGAGCCCGCTTGCAAAGCTCTGGGCTTTAGCAAACTGCATTGTGGTGTGAAGTTTAAATGAGGAAATATAGTAACGTACCACAGAGTGTCCCTTGGGTTGTGGAAAATCACTTCTGTGCTACTCTGGTTTAGTTATTTGTTATTTGTAAGCCAATTAGTGTTACTTTTCTATATTTGGATTAGAGGCAAGTCATCTAGCAAATCTTTTTTTCTCTGTAGGCATGAACAAAATAGCTGTTACTTATGTGCATATAGGCAGTTGTGCTTTTATGCCATTATTAAAAATACCCATTTCAAAAGCCACTGCTTAACAATCACTTTAATTTCAGCATTCGTCTAGGGCCTATTAATGCAGATACACTGAACTGTTCCTCAGGTGTGGAAAATGATGACAGGACATTGCTGATTTTTTTAGATTTTGATTACACACCTAGAAATAGGAAAAAATAAATTTTAATCAACGTTGGGCATCTAAATAAATAATTCATCTGCAAAATTTATTTCACTAAATCAGTGGATGCTGTTTTACTGCTGGAATAGAAATTCTATCTTGGCATCTGCAGTCACTGAAATATAGCTTAAAGTCATTGTGTTTTTCTTGGCTAGGGGCTACCTTGGTAAGCAGTGTCGTATTTGCCCACAAACGCACAAGGCTCGATGCTAGTCTGCTTACTGCCATCATTTCCTCATGTATGTGTTTCTAGATATTTAATGCTTTTAAACTCAAGTACTCTCCTTACAATGTAATGACCTTTTCCTAATCATTTCTTCATGTGGTATAACCTTAATTCAAGAGGCTGTGTAAATAAGATTGCGGACAGACTTCAGTGAGCTCAAGGGGCTGATGGCAATAGTCTTCCAGTAGAGGGGGTGTGGTGGACATCCTCTGGGTTGTGGGTCTGAAACATCTCAAATTACTCAGCCATATTTGTCAGCTTAACACCAGCAGGCTATTCTGTCAGCTATCTGCGCTGACACCTTGCTTTGTTATGCTTCTGTGCCGCTTTTACTTCCTCCCCTTATTTAGCAGTCAAGGAGCTGTTGCTGAAACAGGCGAGAGAGCTTTCTTACCCTGCTTCTCCAGTGCTATGATTGGTGCCATTAATTCAATATATTAACGGGAGTAAATTCAATTGGTGTCACTTCAGCTGCTGGAAACATTGCAATATATCCCTTATAGAGATTAGTATTTAGGTTCTGATCACATATAACCATGCTAACATATCAGATACTAATATGGCATTGAGATAGCAATGCTAAAAACTAGGTATGCTGATATTAAAATACTGGTTGTTGAAGTCCTGTTTATTTCAACTTGTATGTTTTCTGAAATTTGTTTGAGGGGAAGTGAATATCATGTACCACGCTTCATTTTCAAATGTCTGCATATTGTTATTGATACTATTCTGCTTTGTTGGAAATAGATTTTGAAAGATTTCACCTGTATCTTAGTTAGGGAAGAAGAAGTTCCCATCTCAAAACCACCATTTTTCTTCTGATATTTGTTACTAAACACCTTGCTTGAAATTTCTTTCTAAAAAATAAGAAACCCTTCCTGCCACATTGTCACAGTTGAATTCTGATTTATGTGAGTTGATACAACTACAGTCAGTTTCTTCTATTAGAATACATTACTTGATAAACAAAACTGATGTAGAGACACTACAAGAGCTGCAAGAGGTGTTGCAGCTTGTTTGGGCTTTGGAAGCCTTTTTTTTTCTTTCTTTCTTTTTTTATTCCCCCTACACGTGGAGTCTTACATAGTGTGGCTCGAGTTGCCTGTCTGGGGCCTCTACTGCCTACCACAATACGGGTAACTGTTCCTGTTGTTATGCATATTTGTGGCGCAAATAAAAGAAAATTAAGAATATTTGGCGATAATTACAAGGAACAAGAATGTGCAAACTAAGTCAGGACTAAATATTTCTGTTGGTACGTTGACAATAGCAAGAACTGATGGATATAATGTTGGATGTAAAAATTAAATATCTATTTTGACAAGTCAAACGTGAGTAGACATTTGGATCAAATGGTATTGGATCAAATACTATCAAAGACTAAAATTTTTATGAAAACAGTAATCTGTGGACCAAAATAACCTGCAGCCTGCTGTCTTCTCCTAAGAGGCATCAAAAATATGTTTTGATATTGTACCTGCTATTTTGAAAGGTGAAATGAATGAAAATCTTGTCTTTCTCAGTCTTCTTGTGGGTCTGTGTTTCTGCCTTGACAGTTGGTGTAATTAGCGTCAGTAATGATTGGTCTTTCCAAGAAACTGCATCTTCCTCAGTTATTTTGTCAAGGCTTAATCACCTTAAAACTTGCAATTCTATATTACATCATATTCTTATGCCTCCTTGCTGCACAGTTGCTGCAGAAGTAAAAATGGAATTAGTTTAATTAAAAGGTTTCCTTTATAGGCATTATTAGGTATTGTTGATAAGCAGCTGAAATCTGCTGGAACGTGCTGGATTTTGAACTAAGATGATTGTAGAATGTCTCACATATAATACTTATTATTATCCTGATCACATTAGTGTGCTAGTTTTCTATGTTTAATTTTAGAAAAAACTTACTGATTTTGGAAAAATTTTTATTTTTCACTGTTCTCAAGGTCGTTAAGAAAGCCTCTGCTATAGCTCACCTTTGACTGGAATGTTTAGGATTCGTACATTTTTGACAGTTCATTTGTGTAGTTAGAGTAGTCCGGTGACAAATTCTGCATCTTAAGTGTTTACCAATGAGAGTATGATGAAATATACAGCTTTAACATTAAAATACAAACATAACCTAAAATTTCTTAGTTAGTTTTGCTGTTTTGGCTATGGTTTTGAACACTTGTTTTGTGTGCTTTGCCGTATAATTCTTCCCCAGACCTCCCATGCTGTTAAATATATGGGTGAATGGTAGCTTCCAAGCAGGTCACTCACCCCTAAAGAAAACACTTTCAGGTCACCGTCATATAACCTGTATTATAAGAACAGCTGTGGGTAAGATTCTAAAAATGAGTATCCTGATCTTTTTACATGGGTTTTTTTGATGTTTCGGTTTGGTTTGGTTTTTTAGATGAGAGACAAAGAGTTGTCATTATAATATTAATACACTGGTCTCTCTTTTTTTTTTTTTTTTTTTTGTCTTAACAGATTAAAAAATATTTTGAACTTGAGCCACTTGCACGTGGAAAGCGCTGGATTCTTAAACCCTGCTCCTTGGATGATATGGAGGCAGTAAAAGACAGCTTCTCCCTTCTAATAAACTTGCTAGAAGAGAGAGACTTCGAACCTTCAAGAATGTGAAACGCAAGAGAGAAGAGTGATTCTCCAGGCATCACTGTACCTGCATGTTCTGCTCACAGCTTAATTATGGTGTGGTATCAAGACTGTGCTGTGATCTGTCGCTCATACACAGTTAGTGCAGAATGTCCTTTTGTTAAAATAAATATTCTGTGAATCAGGTACACAACTATTTCCAGTTGTCTACACTACTGAAATAGAGAGTTCCTCTTCATTTACCACTATTTCTGCACACTGCATGTTGCTTTCTTGCGTTGCGATCATCCTTGGTAGGAAATTTTACACGTACAAAAATAACATAGTCTGCAAAGGAGGAATTCTACCTGCTACCTTGGTTTTAGAAAAATAATGTCTTAAGGATTTGTGAGACTAATTTGTATTAGCTTGTTTACTGACCCTGCAGTATGGAAAGCACAGCCACTGAGAACCTTAATAGGATACCTTACAAGCAAGCAGTTTCATGTTAATGCAGAGGTTAGTCCTGAAGTTTTACTAAGTGAAAACACAGTGGACAGGTTAGTTGATTCCTCTTCTAAAGTCACAGCATAACCTTGTCAAAGGCAGAACTGTTATTTTGCTGGAAGCTTCCTGAAAGGTAAAATAGTGAACAGAAGCGGATAGAAGTATTTGGAAAAAATAGGTGACATAAACAGGTGGTCTATGTAACTATATTTTTAGAAAATATACAAAAGTTGGATAAAGTAATAATTTTCATTGAAAGTAGTTTTCCGTAAGAGAAGCAAAGCAAATGTCTGTTAATTCAGCTGTGCAGGCTTTATTGCTAGTTAGAAGTGTGACTGATTTTAAATAAGGATTGCTTCCTTTATCACTCACTCACAGAGTACTACTGTTACCATAACATTGCCAAGGCATCTATACCGTAATTAAGGGCCTTCCAGTGTTTGTACTATAAGCTTCTCTTTTCAAGGGATTATAACTTGTTCTTTCAAACTTCCTCTGGGCTAAATGTTACTTAGAAGACAAAAAAGTATTCACTGGAAACAACATTTGTAATACATTTGGAAAAATCCCATTTGGTTCCAGTAACACAGTGCATATTTCCTCTTTCCAAGTTTTCCCCATTGTAGGTTTGCAGTTTTTTGGCTGCCTTTTGTTGATTTTTTAAAACCTTATAAACCGATTTTGTCCATTAAAGAAACATGCGAGGCCACTGGTTCACAACAGGGTATGTGCAGATCAGTCACTGGCCTGGTGCACACCTTGAATGTTGTGCCTTGTGCATTCAGCTACCCTCGTGCATGAGTGTCTGCAAACACAAACTGTAGTGATGTGTCAGTGGTTCCTCATCGATTCTGCTTGTGTTTTGAAACTCGTAACTCCTTTTTTCAGGGCTTTAAGCATATATCTTTCCACTCTGAGCATTTATTTTTTAAGTTTGAAGTTTATGTAGTTTCTCACTAGTTTATTTGGGAGTAAGAAAATAGCAAGGGTTGGCTTTTAAAGGCTTATAAAAGCCATTTCTCTATTACTTGCAATTACACTCTTTGTTAAACAAAATGGTTTTTATAGGTTTTTTGTTTACTTTTCAATTTCCACGGATTTCTTGCATTGCTCCCTTAGAATTATTTCTGCCCAAATGCATGGCCTGATGATCACTGTTTTAACTTCCTTCCTATTATCAGAAAGAAGCTGGGAAAACTGGTAAGCTCCAAGTTTAATTTTGTGATAGAATAGGCAGAAAGCCTGAAGGGCATTTCTTCTTGCTTTGTTTTTCTTCTCTTTCGTGCCAGGTCAATTGCCTCACTCCTAATACTCTTGGAAATACCCAAGAACTGGAATTGTTAATTTTAAAACAGAGAGAGGAGGCCTATGTTGGTTCGGTTCTCTCTGCACAGTTTAGATGGGACCCAGATGCCCAGCAGTTTCTCTTGTGTGTATTAAGGATGCTCCGTTCCCTGGATTTAAAGAGGAACTGGATCTAATTTCCAAACTCTCTCTTATCTGACGTGAGCTTAGAGGCTACAGAGTCCCCAGATTTCCACAAGGTCCCCAGATTTCTGTCCTGTTTAGGGAAGATGACAAATAAGAAGTGGTGGGGAGGAGTGAGAGGATTATTTCCCAGAGAAAGCAGGCAATTTGGGAAGGCAGAAGGAGGGATTCAGGGCTTTTACTGCTTTTTCATTGAATATTAGTTAGAAGATGAGAGAGAAAATCTTTTTACTGTTTTTTCCCCTTGTTTCCCATATTAAAGTTATGGATCAAAAGGTACAGCAAATGAAAATAAGCCCAACTGTATTGCATTCTTAAAACTGTACTTAATTGTACCATCAGTGAGTCTGGTCCAAAAACTTTAGAGTTTCTGAGTTCCATTTCGGTCATGATTTCCCAACTATGCACTGTTGGAAGGTGCTACATGACAAACATGCAAAAGGCCCCAGTAGTCGATGAGAATATGGCTTTGGCATATGCCAGTGGCCACGTAGACTTTTGATGCTTAATACTGTTTCTTTAGGAAAATGCCAACTGCACAGGAGCAGTGATTTTTTTTCAGAATGATTTTGAATATGCTTTTTCTTGCTAATAGTGATCATTCCTCACCACAGGTTGAAACAATACCTCATAACTGCTTAAGGCTAAGACCAACGCTTAACTTTACTTTGAATGTAGTTCTTCTGTGGTTTTGTGTTGTGGACGGACTTAATGGATGTGTACATTTTTAACGTCTATAAACACATTCACCTTTTTATGGAGGAATTAAAAATATTCATAGCAGCTCATGTCACACTTCGTTGTCTAAAGTGTTGTTGAATGCTCTGGCTGTGGTAGAATATGTAAGAACCGTGCAGTTTTTATTCAGATGACCAATCTCAATTGTTTCTTTTTTTTTTTTCCTAAATCTTTTCATATGTGTTCATCATTTAGGTGAAATAAACTGGGCCCTAGGCTCTACTTTCCATGCAAGTTCATTAAGGAGTGAACATTGTCTTTTTAAAAAAGATACTGTGCTTTAATGTTCTTTAACCATCTGTTAAATTACTTTGTGTGTGTATGGGTGTGTATGTGTATGTGCCCACATTGGGCTTCTTCTCAGACCTGTGGCTGTCTGCAGTGTCTCAGCCGTCAGAATGAAAACATTATCAATCAGTATCCAACAACAGCTGGTTTTGACAAGCTTCTGTCTACTGCCTAATGCTTTACAACTTGTCAGTAAGACCTCTTTGTCTGCCCACTGTGAGCTGGTAATCTTACTGCTTCCATGTTGTGTCCTGTACTTGTACATCTAGCATTTATATGGAAAAAAAGTTAAATCTTAGTGGGTCTTGATATTTCTTGCTGTATAATGCTCCATGTGTATCTTAGCTTGCCTCTTGAAATGCGCTATGCAAAAATCTGTGATGTATTATTTCATTTAACTTCTTGCATTTCATTATATTTATAGAAGTTGCAGATTTTTGTACCGTATTAGTTAATACAGTTGCCTTTTTGTAATGGCAATTAATTTATATTACAAAAGTTTGTATCTTTACTGTAGTCAAAAGTATTAGTTAACTGCCATATTATCTTGACTTTATACTAAAAATACAGTGTCTATACACAGAAGTTGACCCATTCAAGTGGACAACTGCTGACATGAGGAACTTGTACTGTTTGTGATTTATACATGATTTCCACTATCAAAAAAAAAAAAAAGAAAAAAAAGAAAATAAACACTGTATAGAGTTGAGTTGCTAAGTTTGGATTTCTTGAGTAGTAACCAGTTTGGGAATATGGCGTATTACCTTGATTTGGAATCTTCAAGAGAAATTATTTACTCCTAGATGAAAACAAATATTACTATATAATCATGACTAAGTTATACATAGTTACACATTTACACACACATATATAAAAAATATAAACTTCCAAAAACTGTCTGATTTATTTCCACAGCAAGATGTTGTTACTCTGGAAATGTATTTGAAAGATACTGCAGGTTTATTGGTGGAACAAAGATTGGAATAATCTTTATACAATTATTCCATAATGTTAAACCGAGGGACATGTTTATATGACTAGAAATTATTTTTAAATAAAGTGACATGGCAAAGTACATATGCCAAAAAAAAAAGCTACAAAAGTTAAGCAAAGGCAAATACTATGGGAAAAATAAAAGCTTGCTGAGACAACTCAATGTTATCCTTTCAAACACTGTTTGAGTGGAAGAGACTCTTACAATGGAAGTTGTAACAGCTGATGGAAATACAGCACTGCTGAGCCAGCCTGGAGTTGCTGATTCAGCTCCTGAGGTATGCTTTTTTCATTTTATTATTTTTAAATCTGCCTCTTACCAAGACTAGGACGGAAATGAAAGATCTGTAAACTCGGAATATTTTTTTAATTCTTTTGTTTCATATAAATAGGAACTGAAAATCTGCTAATCATGCCTCGTTTGATAGCTCTTGAAAGAATTTTCATTAGCTCATTAGCCCTTTGACCTAATAGTTCAAACAAATAAAAACATCTGTTTGTGTCAGCTGTAGGGTTAGTCATCCAGGGCCTAGGTTAACACGAGGATATCCTACGTGAAAACAAAAACCATACCTTTTTCAGTATCTGCAGTTGAAAAGGACCCCTGAAATCAAGTAGGGCTGCTGAATTCTGTTAGGTGAAGAGACTGAAAAAGATCATTACCCTTCTCAATTCTCAGCCCTCCTGAGTGAACTGACTAACTTCATTGTGTGGGTTGGACTGAAGATCAGGTTAATTTAGCTAGTTCTGAGACAGTTATGCTTAACACTAGCTGCTTATAATGTATTTTAGCTTTTATCACAGCTGTATTTAGAGAAGCCAAAGTATGCTGTATATATTGCTTGTTCGTTCACCAGTTTTCATAGGAAAATGTAGTATGTGATATTCTGGTGGGTTTGGGTGGAGTATGTTCAGGACAGCATTGTTTGTGGAGTGTATGTGCGTCAAGCATGTTCAGCACTTCCATTTATGATGTCTTAAATATGCCTTAATTTTTTACACTGAAACTGTCTAGAAAAGGCAGATATTCAAATGTGAATATTGGTGCTAACAGTAGTCTCTGCAGCTCCAGTTATCTGTGGCAATAAGGTGGGGAGAACAGAAGAGAGATATTTTAATCATCTGGGTGTCAGTTTTACAGTAAACCCAAGAGAAGTGTTTAGCAAAAGGTCCTGTGCTCGTTTGGAATGATTATGGAAAATTAAGAATTGAGGGTGTGAAGAGGAGGAATGACATAATCCATGCCCAGCCATACTACTATTATGGGAATAGAAGGACTCATTGCCTGAAAATAGCCTGGTTCTGGTAAAGACCATATTTGTAATGAAAAGCTGTTGTATAGTTAATTTCTAAGCACAGAAACATTTCCTCACACATGAAAAATCTATACATATGAGAACCTGCCCACATGCTAATAAGTAAGAGGCATGAGTTGTACTTACTATGCTTGTGTGCAATATAAGGAAAGCCATTCACAATTAATTTTCTCAATTCTCACTATTAGATTGTGAGCTAAAACTGACAAAAAATAAAACCAGCAATCACAGCATTTCTTTTTTACCTGTCGCCTTGAAAAAACGAAATGCTCTTGTTCATTTTTATTACTATGCCGTGTAACTATAATTTACTGCATTTCAGTGTGCACTGGAAAGTGTTTGCATGTATTAAGTAAAACAAGACAAAAATAAATCCTTTTGTGGTTTGGCAACTTCCATATATGAAGAACTGCCCTGTTTCTGAGGAGACATTTACCGTTGGAGTACAGAAGCCTCATGTTATAGCTTTGTTATAAATTACTGCTAACTGAAATGCTAAATCATGGAAATCCCAAACAAAATATCTGATACTGTTTAAATGCATAGTCCCAAAGATAATGTGGAGGAGAGAGCAAAATCATGACTTGCATATACATACTGCAAAATCAAACCAAGTTTAATGGCCGATCACACAGCAAAGTATTTGGTATTTTAACAATGTGACAGTATTGGATTTGGAAGGTTGATAGATTTTTCAGGATCAAAAGGGCATTTTGTAAAAAGTTTAATTTTATGGTTACATTTTGGGCCTGTCAGCTTTGACACAGTCCCTTTAAATCTGGGTGTTAAGGTTGGCACTCTAAAAATTTCTTCTATAGAAATTAATCCATTCTGCATTATGTTAGCACATGCTAAAATAACATTTTCTGTCCTGTGTCACCTTATCTCATTTACTTGAAAGCACATACCCATTTTCCACTAATACACATCTTGCTATTTGTTGAAATAAAAACTTCACATATATCTCATAGTAGGCTTTGTGTGCTACCATTCAATAGTGTATCCTCAGAGAAGCTTATTCACCCAAATTATGGTATTATTGTATATCTTTCAAAGACCCCATTTCTGCCAGAATCGAACTTGTGTATTTTTAATGCTTATAACAAAAAATGTCTATTTGCAAAACTACATCAGAATTATTTTATTATAGCGTTCCCATATATGGTGTCTTTGTAAGATGTAGAGATTCAAGATGTGAATGGGATTGTACCATTTAAAATTAACACCAATTAAACTGCAGTATCTGGGAAATTGCTTTTTTTTATTTAACAGTGGAAGGAACAATGCAATCTCATCATTGCCTCAATATTTACCTTGCTACAAAGAAGAAATGAGCACTCGTTGTCAATAATGTAAATTATAACAGCCTTAGTCCATCTTTACTAAATTGCTTTGTTTGCCAATGAGATAGTTGTAATCCTCTCTGGTTTACACATGTGTGTTAGTTAAAGTTGGAAGCCTTCCTTCAAGTATCTGAAACTAAGGTTAATTTAAAAAAAAAAAATGCTAATTGCCTTTTCTAAAAATATTTTTGTACATGATTTGCAGGAGTGGAACTGATGCAGAAAAGTTCACTGTTTACCTTTAAAATATAGAGCATGACCTTTTGGTTACAGTAAATACAGTACTGCAAGTCTGGTAAAGTCATCACATATACTAAAGGTATTGAGACCATTTACCTCACATTCCTCCCTATTAGCTTCCACAATTAACATGATCCACAGCTGAAAAAATAATTCTAGTTGTCAGTGATAAATGGGGTGAAATCGTCAATCACTAAAGTCGACAGTATTATTTTAAAAAGATATTGCAAACAAATGTTTACCCAAAGATAGCAGTATGTTGCTGAGATTTTGTTCCTCAGGGTTCTCTCATTTCATTCACATGGCAAGCTGACTTTAGTGCCCACTTTCAGACTAAAGAGAGCTTTTTTTCTTTTCTTTTTTTTTCCTGTAGCATGAAGAGTACCAAACACTCAAGCACCAAATCTTTAGCAGAACCACGAACATTCCTGGTAACCCTCTGAGATCTGAAACAGAACTTTAGCTTTTTGTTTATTTGTTTTCTTTTCTTGGTATGATGTGCAGACCTGAGGTTTTGGTTCAGGCCTGTCTCCACTGAGAGGTGCTAGTAATATAGGAGTCCACTATTATGGGCTATATAAATACCTTGTCTATTTTTAGAGCTTGCTTTTGATCTCTGAAGAATTTTAATATCAAGGACAAATATTGTGTGATGGTTTCATATATGGATGTATTGGTGACCTAGACATTAAAGAAAACGCATACAGTGTTTGTAGAGAAGAAATCCCTTACTTATTTTTTCCATTCTCAATGCTGAGGCGAAATCTTCCATAAAACTGCGTTGGGATGGTGAATCTTGTTTTTGCTTGTGAGAGATGCAGCAGGCAGTTTTGGGTCAAATCAAATGGAAGAGAAACTGTTTCTTCTTTTAAGTTTGGCATTTTATACTACCTGGATACTGGTGATTAGTATGTTCTCAAGCACTTCATCTGTGAGAACCACTTCACATCTAACCTGATTAAGGCCTGAAGGAGGTGGTCACTACTAATCAATGTTTCCAGTTACTGATTTGATCCTTTTAATTTCTATCTGCATGTAAGGTTTAAAAAAAACCCTTGGTGTTCACACTTGTTTACACATATCTCTCCTGCGTCATGCAAGTGTGCCCTCAGAGTGGTTGTTGAGGCAGGTCTGGAGTTCCCCTTGCACTCAAAAGGATCAGTTCACTCCCAGTTGTCTCCAGATGAGACACAGTGTTGTGGCCTCTCTCCACCAGAGTGTGCATGCAGACCCACTTCTCACCATCTTTTGCATTTCCACATTTGCATATTTTTAATGGGAACTCTGGTTCATGCGATAACTGATCTTTGATGATGGGTTTATCTTTTAGTAAAGCAGTGGCTATTACAGGAGAACTAGCTCTGAGGTTCTGTTTTATGATTAAAATTACAGGTTACAGTGCAAAGAGTAACTAGAAAATGTAACTGTTAGTCAATGGGTTTGAGTATAACTAAAAGCAAAGATCAAGCATGTCCTGGTCCAGCTGACTGATCCTGAAAATGGATTCTCATTTGCTAATCTTGGAATTAAACCAGAAAAAGTTGCCAAGAATAGACATTGTCTAGTTCAGCAAGAGGGGTGCAGAAGGTTAGCCCAGTGTAACTGGAGATACGGACTACCATTGCGAGTGGCACTGAGACCTCCGTCCCTCTGATGGGAAGCAGGAATAGCCATCTGTCTGAACCTATGACCTGTAGACCATAAGATATTTAATAGGTCCGCCACAGAGCTGAGGGGAGACACCAGTTTGGGGAGATATTGATAGTGGCTCTACCTTGCCAGGTCATGCCGACCCACATCTTCCTCCAGAGAGGGGTTTAAATGCCCAGCAGCCACTGTCCCCCGCTGCTCACCAGCAACGTGCCTCTATCGTGGGAGCCCTGCCTAACTCGTTACAAACTGCATGGAGCTCAAGAGGCACAAGCCAGCCATGCCTGGTTTATTGAGATAAGCACTTTTCAAGACGATGAAAGAAATACTGAAATGGGAAAATCGGTAATGGTGGCATGCCTCCACACCTGTCATGCTGTGTTACAATTTCAGTCTTTGATTGTTGGTCCCATAAAGGTGTCGTTTTTTTCATGTTATTAAAGCAATTACAGTTATTATACTAAATTTGTCCTTTCTGAAGGGAGCAAGAACAAATGAGGGAGGATTTGCATACAAATTGAGCCTGGATGTGGGGGGAAATCACAGCAGGCCTGCTCGGCAGACAGATGAGCCGGTGAGGAGACATTATAAAGGAGCATGGGCAGGAGCCACCCTCCTTTGCAGGCCTTTGCTGGTGACCCTTTGAGGAATGTCTCCCAACTGTCTGCCAGATTCATTTGAATGAGAGACAGTTTGGCGCACTGTCATCCCGGGCAGATCAAAGCCCGTTCCTCAGTCGGCCGGAGGAGATGTGTGGAAGGCCTCCCCTCCCCCAGGCAAGGCCTTTCCTCCGGCGCCACGCAGACCTCCCTACCGCTTCTCTCGGAGAAGTACCCCTGCGCAACGGCAGCTGTCCCACCCTGTGCTTTCAGGCGTACCAGCCTGCCTCGGTAGCAGGAGCACCTGTGTCTGAGCGTGGCGGTGTTCCCCTTGGAGCGGGGCTGCGCCGTGTGTCGCATGCCGGGAAGGGCGTCGGGTAGCCGGTGCAGGTGTTTGTAGTCCAGAAGAGCCAGGCGAGGTGGGCAGTAGGCTTCAAAGCTGGTCTAAGTGGCAACAGAGTTGGCTTTTGGGCATGGGAAGCCATTTACAATGTCCAAGTTTCCTGCCGTGGTTGTGTTTCTTTACACAAGGTTCCCCTTGTGTTTCTAGCGACAGGGGGAGGGTGTTTCTTGCTCACAAAAATGCTATAGAAAACCTAGGAAATATATTGAGTTTTTTCCCTGGGACTGAGTTTTATGCCCCAAGTCACTGCTAAACAAAGTGTGCCCCATGAAGATCCGTGGCATGAAGGAAACACCAGCGCGTGGCCCGCTCCGGGGACTCGGTGAGCTCAGAGCTCACACGTTGTCACCTACAGCATTACCATTGCTGGAAAGTCCCTGCTCACTAGCATCCTGAAGCAATACAGCCTTTTGACTTCAAAAGCGAGCATTAGTAAAGGGGGAAACCCAGATGGGAACAATGGATTCTTAAATTTTAGTCCTGTCTAAGGACCTTGCTTCCTTGACTCTCTGAGCCTCTTCATGGATGTGATCCTGTTTTGCTGCTGCTGCGTTGGACATAGATACAGGGCTTTGAGGGTGTATTAACTTCCGTGAAGTGCTCAAGTACATCAGAATGTGGGATTTTCTAGTGGTTATGGGGCTCATGTCTTTACTGGCGTGTAAAGATATAGCCTATAACCTTTGTGCTGTGCACCTTCCACCCAGAGGTGTAGAGAGAAGTTTCTAAGTACTTTGGGTTATTCCACAGCTGCCTCTTTAAAAGAGAAACTGCTGGGTAATATGGAAACTAGAAGTTTTGCCACTTCAAGCAATCAAATTTGGGAAAGTTTATGATCTGGTTTAAATGTTGAAAACTGACCCCTTTGTTAGGTTTGGACTCGTTTCAGCCCAGCAAGCCTGGTATTGAGTAATTGATGGGTAAATTAATTTTCTGATATCACTAGTAGCTTAATAGAGTATCTGCAAAATACATTACTTGCAAATGAACCTTTGGATCATTAGGTTGTCCTCACTGACACAACCCTGGAACACACTGTTTAAATGAGGAAGGATGTTCTTGTACTTTGTTTAAAGTAATCTCATTTGATGCTAAATGAGATGCTTTGAATTCCTATAGATGTAAAAAAAATGCAGTCTGTTTCTCTTTTTTAGGGGGAAAAAAAATTGGTTTTACAGTTGTTTTTATAAGTGGAAGAATGTTCTGAATCGGTGTATCTCCATGGGTCAGCATTTTCAGCTGTATTATAGGGCGAGAATCAACTGACTTAACATTTACAACTCTAGGATATCAAAACCGATAAAGGTATGTTGCATTGTTCATTAAAATTAAACCGGCAAAAGCCTGTCTGCTTGAAGGTACATATTACTCTTCAAAAAGTCTTTAACAGAAACAAGTGTAGCAGACATCCTAAATTAGAACATGCAGGTGATGTCGGATCATCTCCTTAACTATTTTGAAGAGTTCTCTGTGTTTCAATGTCAGACCTGTTTCAACTGTAAAAGACTAACTGGTAAGAGTATGAGCTACCAGAGTTGTGGCTGTTGCCGAGTATCTACTGTTTAATCATGACAACTGTTCTGCCTTTCAGTCGTTGTTGAAGATTGATCCAGAAATATTCATTTATTTCCATAGTTAAAGTTAAATCAATGATATAGAAGTTACTGTCTTGGCATTCAAATACAGGATTACCAGCTTTTTACTTGGGTATCTTCCTCCATAGCCACAGAAGAAATAATTTCCTTTTTTGCACTATGCTATTTAAATTTGAGAAAACAAAGGATAATGAGGCAGGAAAGCTAACTCTTCTCTTCCAAGCAATTAAGAGAAACCACTTGGCAGGTAAAACATCCTGCTCTAGAAATCCTGGTGGACTCATTGATTTACAAAGATCTATTCAGTTCGCGGTTATTAAACTAGAGGTATTAAGATTTGGAGGACATCACCAACTGGTCTTAGTCACAAGTAATCAAATTTCTCTAATGTCATATTTTTGCTGACTTTTTAAAACAAATAATCAAATCTTTACTTCTGACCACTCCATGCGTTAGTAACCTAATAATAAAGAAAATAGCTCAGGCTTCTGAAATTCAGTGATGCTTGTGAATATATTTTTCCTTATAGTATTTGATCTTTAAAGAATACAGAAATATTTTTCTCCCTTTTTTAAATCAATATTTTTAAAATGTTTCCTTGCTTTGTTCATTGCTAATTCTGCCTTGATGAGGATTTTTTCATAGATAGAATAGTATAGTATAGTTCAGTTGGAAGGGACCTATAACGATCATCTAGTCCAACTGCCTGACTACATCAGGCCTGACCAAAAGTTAAAGCATGTTATCAAGGACCTCTTAAACACTGACGGGCATGGGGCATTGACCATCTCTCTAGGAAGCCTGTTCCAGTGTTTGACCACCCTCTCAGTAAAGAAATGTTTCCTAATATCCAGTCTGAACCTCCTCTCATGCAGATTTGAACATTCCAAAGCATTCTGTCACAGGATACCACGGATCACTCCCATAAATAGCAAAGATGCTAATTTTTGGATTGCAACTGTACGAACTTGTTCAGAAAGCATTTTCCAGAAACCTGTTTTGTCTTTTCGTCTACATCTGTTGCTTAGTACTAAGCCTCATATTATGCCCTTTCCAGCATTCCCCTTGCATACAAGGTTCTCAAAAGCAAACACTTTCAAATGTATTTCTGCATTCCTAGTGAAAAAAACAGATCTCAGGATGTTCGAATAATATACAACATGTTTTTATTTAATGCAAAGAGATGCAAGAAAAAAAACATGCTGACCTGTCTCCAGTAAGTTTCCTCAAGAACACTTCAAAATACATCTAAACTCCCTTGGCCTATTCAGCCTTCCCAGATGCATCGTTCTCCTGGGTAGCTAGACAGATGTAGAGTCAAGTGGGAGTGCAGATAAGCATGTTGGATACCACCACTGTACTGAGATATGTAGGCTTCCATATGGTAAGGTAAATGCCATCATTTTTTCGCCATTTTAAAATTTCCTATGAGGAAAGTTTAGCCCTATCTGTGGTTACAGAACAAGGGATAAATCTTCTCTATATGTATTTTATAAAATAGCTCTTTCATTTAATCATTTATGGGATGTTATAGCTGGAATACATAAAATGTTACAATATTTATTTCTCCTTCAGAATTGCTGGGGATTTTCATCATCTGTGGGAATGACTTGCTCTTACTGAGCAGTGTCTGATCTGCTTGTCTGTATTCTGTGGTTACTTTAATGCCACAGTAATCAGATTCAGTTTCTTGAACTAAAAAGTATAGGAAACTCAGAGAGAAAAATATTACTAAAGTAACTTGATTAAAGAGTGCTGTAGGGAAGATTGATGTGCATGCTCGAAATGGCACTCGGAGAAAATTTTGTGTTGAAAAACAATTAAAAAATATTACATTGATATTTCAGAGGATGTAAATGTGAGATTCTGTTATCAGAATTGCTTTAATGTCAGACATAGTTACCTATAATTGCCTGTATTTTGAAACTTTCATCATCTATCCTCATTTCTCTATCTGCTTTTGTAACACATCTTTCCAAACAGTACATGGTCTGAATTTCATTCTGTGGAAAATTCCCTGTCCTCCTGCAGTTACCCAAATTTTAAAATTAGGGCATAACTGGCCCACCTTCATGCTAAAGCAGTTGATCAACCCTCTTACAGGGACTTACAGCTCTTGTTTTTCAGAGCTATGGGGACCGTGGTGCTGATGGTCTCAGAAAACATTGGGATTATACCTTTTCCCCTCCATCTGTGAATTCTCTTCATGTCTGCATCATTTACAGAGCATGGAATGAGTCTCCAGTGGGAAAAAAGTCTTCAATGGATGAAAAGAGAGAGCAGAAATATTTGGAGCCATGTGGCATTTCCACAGCAGTGACTGAGTGCAGGCTGAACTTGGCAAATCTATACAAACTGACTAGAGGGGATGATGGGTATCACCTTCCCTCGCTTAGGACATATTAGGATGTATATCAGAAACAGAGAACTAGTTTATTGTTCCAGCGCTTGCAAAACAACCCACTGATCCTTGGTCTTGGTATCCTGGGCTTGGGTCTTGAACTCAGGTAGAAGAGGTGAATTTCCTCTCTCTGGCTGGCCAGATCACTCTGCTTGCCTCCTTTCCCCAGGGCAGGCAGGTTTACTTTTCTTTTTCATCTCAAGGCCATCGTGCAGTTCTCTAAGTAGGTAGGTCTAGAGCCTACCCAGAAACTTTGACTTGTTCAGAACATTGATCCTCATCTTACCTATTCAGGTAAAAACATAGACAGCCAGTAAACTTTCATTAACTTCCTGCTTCACTTCTTGATCTTCAAGACCCTAAAAAAGGCCCTAACATCCAAAGGACCATACCTCCTTTTCGTAAAGCCCTAGCAGCTATGGGGCTCGGGAATGCCTTGAGCAGTGACCTCTGGGTGGCTGCGGGCAACACCTTCTCAGTGGAAGGTGCTGTCTCTGGCACAGTTCAGCACATCACAGCTTAGATCCTTTAACAACATTGCACAGTGCCAGTAGCTCTGACCAGACCATTGCCAGACAGTATCTCAAAATCATTCTGGGAAGTGTTTTCTTTATTGGCTATTTATCTCAGATTCCCTCTCCCCCTTTCAAGCAATTGAAATCTTGCTGGGAAAAAGGGCAGTTTTTAGAATTTGACATATAACTTAGTGTTGGGGTTATTAAGGAAGTAGTGGTGTCTTTCAAGGCTGCCAGTTATGTCTGGAGCCTTCCACAGAATCTCCACTGCCTGTCTGATTGGAGCCGAGACCCATCGTGCTGCTGACATTCAGGCCATCATCACATGAACAATTGTTTACAGGTGTATGTAACAGTTAAAGTATGCATGTTTTTAGATGGTGACTGCTACATGACCTGTAGCTAAACTATCTTGCCATCCAGACAGAACAACAGTTAAAATAAATGAAGCTGTGTCAATATTTCCCCATTTTTATCTAGGTTTTATGCAGTGCCCTTGAATGTCTGTCTGGGCAGTACTAGCTGTTAGCTCTCTAGGGAAGATGTTTTGTCTGATATAATGGTAGTTAATCTATTTCTATCACTTCTCCTCCTCACATCAATATTTAATCAATGCCACAGTTTTATGTTGTTGGAACATCCTGACTTATCATCATTATTCTCCTATGGCTCTTTCTCCTTTGTTATCCAAACAGCTTTACAAGCCCACAGAATTAAGCCTCACAACATCCTCTACAAAAGTGAGGACTTTTTTCCTTCCATTTTGCAGAAAGAGGGATCAAATGCAGAGTGATTTTGACTTGAAGATCATCTGATCTCTGAAGCAAAGCTGGTGTATGAACATAGGCTCTCACTGTAGTGCTTTCCCTATGCAACTAAGGCCTTCCAAAGATAGACCAGCAAAGCAAGGTTGTAATCCTTTCACATTAAGCTTCCCAAGGCACTTTCACTTTGGTAACCCAACCAAATTTGTCTGGTAACAAGGGACTTGATTTCATTAATCACAACTAACATGTAGTCCTGTTGTACCTTGCAAACAGTTATGACTCTCTTTTGCAGCTGTTTCAGAGGAGACAAGGTGGTGTCCCAGTATGGCTTGGATTTTAGTTTTGTCAGAGTCCTTTGGGATAAAAGCTAGGTTTTGCATTGCAGTACTATGGTTTTATGGAGGCAGTGTGTGTACAATAGTGTAATTTCACCTGATACAGGAATTGTATACTTACATTTTGGCTCATATTAAGATGATTGAATGATGGCTTTCACGAAAGACTAATTTTAAAGAGTCTTTTGACTAAACAGTTCATAGATTTTGGCTTTGTCTTTTTGATGTGTTCTATACAAGAAAGCATCTATTGGATGCAGTTCATTTCTTTCAGCTGTAGCTAAACATTCGCATGTATCTTCTGAACAACGTGAACTCAAACCCAGTCAGCCACAAAGAAAGGATATCTGTTCACAATTTAGAATCTGTTCTATTACATATTTCAAACCCTCACTATTGGATTAAATTATACTACCAACTATCTCAGATTTATGGACAGTTCATGTTGTTATTTAAATGTATTACTCATTGCTTTACTATAATTCGAATTAATTAGTTTCTAATTCTCAGGCAATATGAAGTTCAGATTTACATATAAGCTGGCTTATGGAACTGTGTACTGTGGTTCTCAAAGTTCAAACTGATTCTATTTAAACCAATTGGGTTCATCTGGCTATTTCAGCCTCAAATATTTTGAACTATGTTAAATTTATTTACAGTTTTAGTGAAAAAATAGTGACAGGAATTAAAATTTTCTTAAAAAGTAAATTATTTTAGATCAAGTAACTTATTTTTAAATGGAAGTATACTTGCAAATAAGATACGCCATAATTTTATATCTCTTCTGAATATGATATATCCATCTGTACAGTTATCCCTGACTCACCAGAGCTGAATAGCAATTGAGCAGTGGTAATACCACACAGTGAATCACCAGTGCCATTTCTTGCAACCCATACTTGTTTTTTTCATTAGGTCTGTATCTACCTACTGGTCTTCATGATCTGACAGGACCATATACAGATGCATTTCAGCAGATGCTTGATTTAGGAACACCTGGTGAGAGTATATGCCTAGATTCTTTCCGGTTTCCTTCCGGAGTTGTTTTGTCCATAGTACTTCATACAAGATTAATTTCCATCCATCTTATTTTCCCTGTCCTAATCCTTTCCAATACAATACTTCGGGGTGACTAATGCAGGTCATTAGTCCAATGACTAATGAACCTGCAGGCTCCATCTGGTTTCTTTGGTAGAGGGTTTACGGGGAGAAATGTATTTCTGCCCTACCCTCCTCCCTTGTTCTTCATCTTCAGACCCTGGAGTTAGCACCAGTGCGGTAGCCTCAGTTTCCACTACGGCAATGTAGAGGAACAGTACTGGGAAGCAATGTTTGCACTGAGCAGTGTATCCCTTCCTCAGAGAAACCCAATCTAAATAATCTACGCACTGAAGTTTTATAAACCTTTGTCTTACTTGGCAGTTTTCAAGCTAAAATAAACTGGTTGACTGATTAAATGTAGCTTTATTGTAAATCTTCTAACAGTCATCTATCTTCTACAGCCTGCACACACCAGGGCAGCAAGCACAATCACAGAGCCTCACCAAAGGGATGTATGTTTGCTGCAGATTCTAAACATACGAATAAATAAACAATTTTTGTGCTGTATCATTTCAATTTTGTGCTGTTATCATTTCAATTAAGAGGTTGCTGTTTCTTTTGTTTGGGGAGACAAAAGGAAAGAAAGCCAACACATAACAGGCAGTCCCTGGTTTGCAGTATTGAAATAGATGAAGCATGTTTCACTATCTTGACTGTATCAGTGCACTCAAGCTGGATAAATGTACTGAAGAGGCCTCTGACCCTAAATAATGGTGTTAAAAATGCCTTCTTCAATTACATTGAATACGAACCAACGCTATTTTTAAAGGTTGTATCTACTTTGTCTGTATTCAGTCCCATTTCGCACCCCACATCCCCCTGCCGCCTTTTCTTGTTAATTCATTTAAACAGGGTTTCTTTCTGCTCAATTTGCATTCAAATGGCTTTCAGGGGAATTTATGGAAATAATATAAGTGCTTTTATCATTGTGTACTTAGTCACATGTGCTAATTTTCAAAAGATGAACTTGTCTAGCATCTTAGCAAAAAAAAGAGTAAGAGTCAAGCACCAGCCTTATTATGACTACAAAGCCAAGAATGTCCAGACCAGAGTGGTTGAAAATTAAAAACAAAACCAGAAGGCCCAATTAATGATTTCTTGGCTCAAATGATATATCTTTGCCTGTTGTTTTAAATGGCCCATTCCACCCATGGTCTGGCAGATCTTTTCTGCTTCTTTCTCCTCCTTTGGTAGCAAAAACTACTCATCTCTAAACCCAGCATACAATGGCTTCTCTTTCTTTTTTGTCTTTAGCAGTGAAACACAAATTTATTGAGTTTTGGAAATTTCACTTTGTGTGCTGTTTCTTTTCCTTAATTAGTGTTACAGCAATAGTGGGGCACATCTCTTTTTCTCTTGATTAGCAGGAACTCCACAAAGACCACCATGAAACGCCAGTGGTTACCTGTGTGGATTGAGTCTCTGAAAGCTGAATCTGCCCCCTTTTCTTCTCAAAGTGGCAATCAGCAGATTCGCCAACCCCCACTGTATTTGGTAACATCTTCAGCAAATTCACAGTGAAGACCTTGATTTTGACCAACCCTGGCACCAATGGCTTATCATGTAGTTGTTTCTCAGGCAACATGAGATGCTTTTTGGTGTGGCTCGTTTCAGACCCAAGTAACTTTACTTGTTCTTTTTGGCACTTGACGACAAATATTTCCTCCTCCTTTTCCCTGAAAAATTGCAGAAGTTAGTACAAAAAGAGACTTCCGTAAAGCATTGCTAATAAAGTTGCTAGTAAAAATAATTGGTGGCAGGAGTGTGGTGGTTTTTCAGGCAAAATAGTAGAGATTTCTTTTTTAAGATATTTTTCTGATCTACCATTAACCTACCTAATTGCCTAATGGCAAATTATCTATTATACTTTTATATATTTTCTAAATGAAAGGGAGAAATTGTGCAGAGTAAACATGAAAACGACATGTAACAACCTCCTGAGTTGTTAGATCATTTGTGTTAGTCTGCCCTTCTTATTTAAAAAGTATATATACTTTTTAATATATAATATTTTATAAAATTATTATATAACACCAAAAAAGAGTGCAATTCATTATGTGAGTGCTAGTTACTGATTTATTTGTGAAATTCCTAAAGGGGAGGAGGGTCAAAGGGGGAGTCACAAAAGCTTTCAGATCTGCAGATCAAGAAAAGTAATACTATGTCCAAATATATTTAGTGAATGATAATGCAAACCACAGACAAATATAGAGAAGAAGAGAAAATAAATTCCCTGGCTCAAGCTGGGAATTTCTTGAATAGTTAGAGCCAGAGAAAAAATAATTTAAAGGGGAGTATTTCCCTGGATTCTGCCCTACTAATAAATCATTGCTGGTCATGCAATTTTTAGTGGTCCCAACAATGATTACATCTTGCACACACTGGTCACACTTAGAAACTATGTATTTTTCTTTGTTCTACTCTTTATATTACTAATGCTCTGGGTGCTCGCAGGTGCTGAGGAATAACATTTTCTGTATGCAAAGAAAGAGGCGTGTGTCTGTCTTTATGCACGCACACCTATGCATATGAATACACCACCCCTCGGGTCCAAGGAAAATGTTACATATGATACAATTTTTTTTTCAGAATTGCTGTCATGAAATATTATAAGATTTTTAAAAATAGGTATAAATCCTAAAATTCAAATGAAATTCCATTTCTGAGCATATTTTCCCCATAGAGAGGACCACGAGCAACAAAACCTGCCAGGAGCCCTCAGCTGGTGTGAAAATGGGTTGCTTTGTGTTCATAAATGACTTTTAGGATTCTTTGGAGAAAGGCAGTTACTAGGGGGAAAGTATTATCTCATTAGACTTGCAGTATACAATGTCTGTACCTTAAGCAATTGTGATTCCTTGGGATGTGAACGGGGGTAAGGAAAATGCTGTCGTAAACTGGGGGAACAGCCTCTAGAGGTGAGTGCTGGTAAAGCACCAGCCACAAAAGCACAAAGCCTGCAAAGTGGTGGAGGAAGGAATGAGAATAGCTCACTTATTTTTTCAAGGGAAGGAGTGTATATGCATCTTCCAGGCCATTGGGAGACCTTTCACTAACGCAGTTACGAAGGAAGGTTATGAAAGTTTGTAGTAGCTGTTGGGTCAGAAAACCTTTCTTCCAGAAAGGACAAAAGGTGAAAATACCCAATGCCCATTAGGTCAAGAATAAAAGAAGTTATCAGAGACTCAGTGGTAGAAAGTTGTAAAAAGATCCTTATGAACATCTGTGAAGGACACAAAGTACTTTCTGGAATGCAGAGTTGTTCCTCCATCCCTGCGGAGCTGGTGGAAGGACAGCCCAGAGACTGCAGATGAAAATCCTGGCACCAAGCGGTAAGACCGTTGCTCAAGAAGAGCCTGCCGAGAGGAACAGCGAACCAGCGGCCAAGCCCCAGTGGAGATGGAGAAAACTTTCTGTAGACTGCAGAAGACTCTGCCAGGTGTGCTGCTACTAGGGAAGGCACTGGGTTGACTGGAACAAAGCCTGGAAGCAAGATTTGATCTTCCTTTGAAAATTCACCAAAATAAAATGTCAAGGCAAATCTATTGCAAAGCTGTGGCTGTCTTAGGTGTTATCACAGTGTTGAAGAACTGTTATTGATTTAAGTATTAGCAAAATTAAAGGATTTTTTTTTTTTAAGTTTGTCTTTTAAGCAGCTCGCTAATGTACTTAAAGTAGACACTGGGTGAGTGATCTTCTAGAGCTTCTTCTAGGCTGAAGATGTGTAACAACAGAAATAACAGAGTTATTGACAATGGAAAACAAAAGATGGGAATGGTAAACAACATCTGTAGTTTCTAAGCTGAATTGACTAGGTGCAAATCTCTAAAGAGCTGAGGAAAAAAAAACAGTAATCTTTTAAGTTAGAAATGTGTGAGTATAGAGCAATTTCCATGCCTTTGAGTGAAATGTCCAATCTACTGTTTGGGCAGTACAGATAAAACTGAACTGAAGATTATGCTAGCCCAGAATCACCCTGTTTGCACCACTCCCTCAGTCATGTGGAATAGCAATCAGGTCCTACACTCAGATTCAATTTTATTACAAGTGATAACCTGATGTGGTTAGTTGAAATAAACTGAAGAGAGTTGTTCTGCTGAAGCTCAAAATGCTTTTCTTTATAGAAGCAAATCTCAGCTAGACCAACTAATAAAGCCAAGTGGAAGACATATCCTATTTGGGCATCTCAGTGTTAACTATCTCCCTTGACAACACCCATTTCAGCAATATTGAACTATTTAGTGTCTCTGAAACAGCTGGACTTTCTACTAGTTTCATAAGTCTCTAACAAAAAATAACTGCACATCATCCATCAATCCACGGCCACATTCTTTTCTCACCCTATCATGATTAGACTCCTTGGGAGATTGTAGGGGTTTTTTTCCTAATGCTTTTCTCCCAGTTTTTCTTGGACATCCTTGTATTATTAATGGGCTCGATACGTGCTCACTTTGAGGCATTAGAAATTAAACCAGTGTTTTTAGTAGTTGCTATATAAGCTGGAGAAATGGGGACTTCTGGGGACCTGACCTGTTTCCTTAGCCACAACAGACCCATTCTGGAAAAACGGAGACAGATCTCATTCACAGTTTGAAGAAAGTCCCCCTCCTATTGAGATGCAGAGAGTAGTGGTGCAGTGTTTTGTCCAAGACAATTTTTTTGATAGGAACATCCAGGTCAGATGCACTATTGCTAGGGCTGTCCTGCTGTAAGTGAATGGAAACTCCTAAATATCCCTTCTCAAAACAGGTAGATAGCTGCTTTCTATAGACCAATATCCATGCAGAACAGTCGCTCCATGGAAAAAGAGCTGTGTGGCCTCCGTGTGGACCTCGTCTCAAAGAACTGTTCCTGTAGTGTAAGCAGTCAGTGTTTACCTGAGCTACATCTATCATGAAATTAAACAGTAATTACATATCCTGTGGCACTGTGGAAGTGCCATTCTCCTTCCACTTTAGAAGTCAGTAAATGGATGGGGAAATATGCCCCCTTCACATGGGCTGGTACTGGGGAATGTTTCTCGCAGAAGAGGAGGGCAGCCTGCCATCATGTGATTTTAAGCAGAGGCTGAGCCCCTCTGGCCAGCGCGCATTCCTCCCCAGCTTACGCTGCTGGGCACTTTGCCTTTCTCCCCACCTTTGCACCAGTGTCCTTTTTCCACATTAGTTTTCAGCCGGATGAATTCCCTGACCCATCTCAGTGTGCAATTGCATGCGTGCAATTGGTGCAAGACAGTTGTAAATTAGTTAGCTGTGAAACTGCTGAACTGGGAGCAGGAGGGAAGGTGGGGGCAGAGGAATCTGGCCTGTGATCATTTGGGGCTGCCACGGCAGAGTTTCTCATACGCTGAGCAGCCTCTCAGAGCAGGCCGGTTTGCTGCCAGGTAATGCAAAGAGCCAGCTGATAGCGGGGTCGTGTTGTTTCATCTGTCAGGCTGCCAGTGGACAATTGCAATCTTCACCGCTCCTCCCTGCCACAAAGATTAGGGGAGTTAGTCATGTGGAGCTGGGCTGCGAGACTGTTAGGAGAGATGATAACAATGCACAAACATTAGACTGGTGTAAATATTAAGGAGAAAAAGGATGGTTCAAGGATGTGTGTAATTAATAATAATGGGTTGAAGAAAAAACATCTTTTTATATATATGACTATTTTTATATGACCTCTGTCTGGAACGCAGCAAATAAAACTGAGGAGGAATACACAGTCTCCTCAAACAATATTACAAAGTGAGACCTTGCTCCTGAAAATAAATCAGTATGTCAGACTTCAGCTCATTGATTTTATTTGTCTGAATCTCAGGCTAATTAAGAAAAAACAGTCTGAAGAGCAGACCTGCTTTTTGATCAGCCTGTGAAATAGTCCTGTAGGGGGAAATTGAGAGATGTTTTGCATAGTTAAAAATCCTAGAAACCCTGCTGTGATTATCAGGTAATTCATCTATTTTCAGTAATAATCCTGATAATAGAAGTGGTCTGAAAAACTGAGTATGTCTGACAAAAGGAGTAAAGAATGTATGTAAAATGTTATTATTTTCCCTTCTGACTGGTTTTTCTACTAGGCAGGAAAAAAAATTAGAAAAACATTGGCAACAATATCTGGACAAAATAGCTTTTTATCAAACAATTAATCAAATGTGCTTTGTAAAAACCCAGACCACAAGAAGAGAAGCAGGCATCTCTCCCTGTCCAAAGACTGGAAGGTAAGAACCTGCCCTCTCCGTGTGACATAAGTAATAAAGGGGGAAGGCATGGTGGACTGGGGAGGGCAGAGGTGTCCTAGGTACTACTGACAAGTCCCAGTCAAACATCCAGCAGCTCTTAACCCATGGTGTAGTCTGTTAGCACTCACCACTCCAATGCCAGCCCAGATCTTCAACCAGATATTTGCTTTGGCACCAGAAGCTTGGGGCGAGGGGCTGTACATGAAATCCAAGTATTTTCTGCTCCCCACACATGGTAATTCTAGGAGTTGTGGAAAAGGGACATAGGGTCTGAGCCATCCTCTGAGGATACAGGTGGGGGACAGGGTGTGGAAAAGAGAGGAAAAAGGAATGGTGAGACAAGAGGAAAGAGACAGCAGAGGAAAGATGGGAGGGCAGTAAGAGAAGGGGAAGCATATCAGCAAGGAAACGAGACACAAGTGGACAAAGGGAGGAATACTTTATACCAACACCACACTTCAGGCATATGAGATACTCTCTGTGTCTCTATCTTTATCACAGTGCTTATCTATGCTTTCTGTGCCATGCTGCTGCTCCTATGTGCCTTTGCCCAGCAAATCCTTCTGAACAGCCAGCTGGGCATGCACTATGCTTGTAATACACCAAGGCAGTTGCAGCTGCCCTTCCAGACTGTCTGTGCTCGGGAAAAGGGGAAAGAAAAGAAATTGCATTCTGCCAGACCTGATGTTGTTCCTAGTACTTGAGCCAGAAAATAGGTAAATGTAATAGGGATTTAGTATCTTGTCAGCACTAATTAAAGTCACGCTTTTGCCAGCAAAGCCGTTGCAGACCATCTTTTCAGGCACTTAGAACTTGGCTGTAATCATATGTAACAAATTTTCTCTAGTTATAAAATAAAAAGTCATTGTGGGGCTGTTGAAACAATGGAAGCTGGGATGGACAAAACGTGAGCGTCAGTGGGGGAAGATGGGAAGGTATGGGAGGAGGAATAGCACCTTCTCAGAACACCTTTAAGATATTGAATAGTAATTAGAACAGAGATAAAAGTAGGCTCAAACTTAGGCAACTATCTTAAATTAATAAACTCTAGAGGTTGCTGTAAGATTTAATTAAAGGCAGCTATAAACAACCATGATTTTCACTGTCTTCTGAAACCTGATAACCACAGGCTTTGGCAGAATACCAGAAGAACCAGTCTCATCAGTGGGGATCCAGAACTGCCTTGCTTCTGCTCCTGGAAGATAAAACACCATGAACTATGAAGAAAACTGAATGCAGCCGATTGTGGAAACTGTGCTTAAGAGGCCCTCCATCAGGTAGGTAGCTCTAGGACTACTCGGGGACTGAGAAAAGAATAATCAATACCATTTATTACACTACAAAACTACTATAGCAAAAGGTTGAGCAATGGGCCTCTCCCTGCTGTAGCTTAAGGATTCTTCAATCAAGGTTTGTAAGCAAAACCAGGGAACTGATCCTTCTAGAGGCGTCGAATAACAGGTATTAAGTATAAAACTCATACAGTTCATTCTGCCCTACATCTCCCCTCAGGTAGGGCTGCAGCTCACACACTTTCACAGTACTGAAAAAAGCCTCATTATAAAACAATTGCAACCTGATGCTGAAGTCCAACCTCTGACATGACACTGCCTCTTACTTTGGGGAAGGTACTCTTGAGCAGTGGGAAACTCTTTTTCCACTGGATAAGACAGGCAAGTGTCTTCTTCTCACAGAGCATCTGAGAACCCGCAGCAATTGCAGTGGTTTGTCTTAGTAGCCACTGAAGTAAGAACAGTGTCATCCCTGGCTCATCCACCTAATTTGATGTGGATCAGAACATTTCTGTCATATTAGTCATGCGACACAATATGAAATTCATGCTGGCTTCACACTAGCTGCAGAAGGGACTATACCTTATGGGCCACGAAGCCTGTGGTTACAGCATTAGCACAGTAACACTCTGTAGGCAAACTGGACCCTGCAGTGTGAATTTGCACTGCATCACAGCTTTGCAGTGTGGGGGATTTCTGGTCCAGTATGAGAAGCATTGCAGATGACTCCAGCTGGACCATGGTCTGATCTATCAGTATAGTTCATCTGATGCTAAAGAGATACACGGGCACAGTAAATATATATATATAATATATATATGCAGAAAGAGGGGGTTTTTTGGGGGAGAAAGAGGTTAATGAGTTAAGGATTTTAAAATTAGACAAGATATGATTCACTGCCAGATGGCCTCAGTAAAGTGGCCAGCCTAATTAAGTGTATTATACAGTATCATCAATAATCCATTAGAAGAGCGGCAATAGTTTATGTGCAGCAACAATTTGCTAGAAGAGGTCCGTGTATTTCATAGCAATGGAATTTACAGTTTCGTTCAGAGGGGAAAACAAACAAACAACCCTTCTAGTTTTGAAGAATAACTTTTAAAATACATGGTGTAATCCATTGCACTGTCACGTGCTTGACTCCAATAAGAATCTGAAACAGTGCCTCTAACTTGTGTGAACTCATCCAATTAATCATAATCCTGGTCCCCCAGGCTCAGGGCCCCTGTGCTCAGTGAGGCAAAATGGCTATGTAATTTGGCATTTCGTCAGGGTGCCACCAAATTCAGCATTCCCTCGTGGAATTCCCTATTTTGCTGCAGGCAGTTGCTCAACCTTTTGTTTTCTGTCTTCTGACTTGCCTCTTGCCTCCTCTCCTTTCCCCATGGGAGGAGGTAATTGGATTACAACGCATGCTCCCTCTGCTCCTCCACGGAGCCAGGCAGCAGGGGGTTGGAAAGCAACCATCCGAGTCCAGCCTGCGGCCAGGGAGCGGAGAGCCAAGCATATTGGATGACACGCTGGGCCTCGCAGGGAGCAGAGCAGCCCTGGGGAGCTGGGCAAGGGCTCTTGAAACTGGCTGCAAGAGCCCTGCTTCCCTGGCACACATGAGAAAGGAGGTTTAGATTAGGTTTCCAAGGCAACATCATGGGAGCTGAGACCTGGGGTATAGACCTTTGAAAGCACAATAGAAAAAATTCCACCCTTGGGAGTAACAGGGTAGGAGAGTGGTTTTGTAAAAAATCAGTTGCCAAGTCCTAAAACAAGCACTGGTCATCTTCCCTCTTCTCCCAAATCTTGACACAAACTATTATATTTTAGGACAATTACTTTGGGTTTCTTTATTTTTTTAATATCTACATAGATGTTTGTGTTTGTGGCAACCTGTTAATTGTCTCAGAGCTCTCTCACATGTATGGAGCCAAGTGATATTTTGGCTTGTGTTGCAAAAAAATAAAGGGCTGCCTGATAATGCACAGTCTCTAGTTCTTCCTGAGCCCCCTCCCCTCCAAGTTTTTACTCTTTCCTCTGACAGGCCCGCACTTGCCCGTCCTCTATCTTAGCAACTACACAAATGGGCCACAGCAACTCTTCTCCCCCCATCCCAGCACCTCCAGTGTGACTGCCCCACTCCTGCGAGCTGGATCTCCCGCCAGGACTGTCAGCTCCCTGCTTGGGAGACATGAGATGTTGTATTAGTGTCACCTTCTCTCCCACTGAATGGGGGTCAAATGTGCCAAAAACTTTCTCACAGCCACTGGATCCCTTCCAGTATTTGCAATGTGCAGCCTTCTCTCACGCAGGGAACCTGAGGAGACCTGGAGGACACCACTTGGGGTTTCCTCAGCTTCAGCTCCTGTCTGAAACCCTGCTGCCCACCTGAGTCTATATGATGCCACGTCTTGGCTCCAACATGCATCCTCAGCCACGGCTTCATCGTTCCTCCTAGTCTTGTAATGTTAGCTTTCGTTTTTATGTTAGGGAACAGCAGTTTGCTTTGGAAATCCTGAAAAGAGCTAACATGTTTTAAACTATTTAGTTGAAATCAATATTAATGAGTTTTTGTGAGGATGGAGCACAAGGAAAAAGAGTACTTCGGAGTCATGAAAAATGTCTAGAGATTGGTAAAATGGAATTTAGTCCCATTTTGCCAAGAGAAGGCCTTTTTTTGTGGAATTCTTGCAATGAAACAATTCTGAGAAAGAAATTATTATAGACTACTACATTATCTTAGCCTTGTGAAGCACCAGGCTATGAATAGGCCCTTTATCCTCATAACTGCACATTAATATTAGGAAAAAAAGTAGTTCTTGCACCACAATCACTTTCTCTCCTTCTCATTTCACTATGACATAATGAAATTGGAATTGAAGGGACAGGACAGGATCCTGAGGGTCATCTCAGTTCCGCTGCTTCAAGCTCAGAATAATAGCAGAAGATGTTTGCAACAGTACAAGTTTTACTTTACATTTATTAGCCTTTAGGAGTTTGAAATCAGCTTTTAACAGATGGTTTTTTTACTGTAAGTAAACCACTATTGTCAGGATGTCATGTCTCTGCTAGGCAGTGGGCTGAGGTTGCACAGGGGCTGTGAAGTGCACATGGAGGCTCCTTCCCCTTTGACAATACAATTCCAGCCAACAACTCTATTGCCTTCAGCTGTGTAGCTGTGAAGTCCAACTCAACCTTGAAAGTCTCTTGTTTTTCTGTAGTAGTATAACGAGACTAAAGATCAGACTTTGTTTTGTCTGCCCTTAAAACTTACCACCAGTGTCGTTCATCTAAGCATTCTTGGTTTGTGATTGCATCTTCACATGGAATAGCAGCTTTCCTGCTTGTAGAAGGAAAACAAAAGTCTCTCTGTTTTTTGTTTTATGCACATGTGTTTGTGTGTATGTTTGCACACATCAATGGCTATTAGCTGGATATTGACTCTCCTCCTTACAAGACACTGCGCCTGGATCATGCTAGGAAGTAGGCACAAACACTGCACCTAAAGAGCAGGAAAGAGGACTCACAAGGAACTTAGCAGCGTATTGTGTATTACTGACCCATGATTTCAAGTACTTTGAACTAGGCTGCAAATCAAAGAGTTGTTGCAATGTGTTGCACTAAGAACCCCCAGATAAGAAATTCCCTTTTGTGGCCAAATGTGACAATAAGCTGTAGAGCTGTTTCATATAAATTACCTAAGGTTTGGCTGCATCTGCTACTCTTACTTCGATACAACACTGGCATGATATTAACAAATGATAAATTTTCCAGAGGAGGGATATGCACTTAATTAGCAGAGGTTGCCTAGTCCTAATTATTACAAAGAATAGAAGCTCTAGCATGTTTCCGGATGTCCTATTTGTAAGATCTGGGTCCTGTAAGCACTTGTGCACATGCTCACCTTCATTTCTGCCAAGTCTCAGGAACTTAACGGACGAAGTTAAATGTGTGTGTAGAATTTGACCACTGCTCTTAAAAACCTCAAGCAAGGTTAGCAAACAAAGCCACATATAGAAAGATTAAGATTTATTCTGGCGAGTACAATATAAATTTGGCTGGACTGCATCAACAGAAAGAATTTTGTTCAAGAGCCTTCAACAAAATTTCATAAATGTCTTTAAAGCCCTATATATTTTTTAACAATGTAAATGTCATCCTTCTGGGTGAGGGGGAAGGGAGATAATGTGAAGACCCTTTAGTTTCTAGGATGTCATACTGCTTGTTTTTCATAATACATAATATTGCAAAAATGTCCTAATAACCTCTTTTTCATTAGTGTTTCTTTGTTCATTCCTGAATCTATATAAACTGAACGTATACTTGATAAAAGAATCAATTTCCTATAAATCATCATAACCAGGCTTGGTTGCTCTCTTTACTTTTTTCTACAGTTTGTTAAAGGATTAATGCTGAGAAATATAAAAGTAAGGAATTAATCTGAACTTTAAGAAAACTCATATTGATATGTTTTGATATCTATACATGTAATTATGCATCATTTATTAAAACAGAGTCATTAGCCCAGCACAAAAAAAAAAAAAAAAGCAGTTGGATTTTATGAAATTTTTACTACCTTAATTTTTTTAAACAACTTTTAAAATTTTTTAAAATTCTTTAATTTTTTTTAAAAACTTTGGCAGAAATTGTACACTTACAATGCGATTAAGGTGTTAGCACTTCCCTGCAGCTTTACTGAAACAAAACCAATCAGAAAATAGAAGCTGCTTATTTAAAAACAGTAAGGTATCTGAGAATTTTCTTACTAAAAATAGTAATAAATAAATAAAATAGCAGAACTTTGTGATGCTTTCACTGAAGTGATCCATCATTCAGTTTATATCTTCTATCTTCCTCCAAAGGGCATAGAAATTAGTCGGCTGAAAAAAACCCGGTGAAGTGGCTGCTATTCCCGTGGCTTGTTACAAGTCTTTGTGTAAGATCACATTTTCTTTCTATAAAGTGCCACTTAGATCTGAGAAAAAATGCCGTAAAAAACTGCATAGAACAGAGCAATTTTTTTCCTCAACTGAATAGGTCTACATAATTGGTGAAGGTGCAGTCATCTCCTACTAGCTGTTTTTTAGGTGCCAGTTGAAATACAATGATGGTGTTGGTGTTTAATCTGGGATACTTTTCCTCACTTAGAAGCGGGTGTGACACAGATTAAACTTTTCAAACTTAACTGTGATTATTTTTTGTGTTGTTTGAAACAGAAAAAAACAGAAGACTTTATGATAGATACATCCTGTGTCAAATTGGCTCAGTGCAATCTATTTTATACAACTGTCTAACACAAGGCAGAAGATAATTTGTGTGACAACAAAGCACACCTAAATTTTCAGATGCTTAAAAAGTTCAAATGTTAACTTCCAGTTCACACACTATCAGAGTTTTGCTTGTGTTGCTGATTGTAGACTGAGCAGCTATGTCAGCTTTATGCTATTCCACTAATATATCTCCAAATTAATTTTTATTAACAAAACCCTAGAAACTCAGATTTATAGCACTAGAATCAGTTTGGGATATGAAGCAAATTTTACAAACTATTGGGGACTGCTATTTTTATTTGCTACTATTTCTAGGTTGCCGTAAATGGTATGACAAGGGTGAAAGATAAGGAAGAATTCGGCTTGAAATTCTGGGATTAAAAAAAGAATCACATGTCTTTTGCAAGACCGTCACCATCTGATTTCACTGCAGATGGAGGGAAAAAACCTTAAGTTTTAGTCTCCCATGCCCCCTTTATACACTACAAGGGAGAATGCATCATGTTTGCTGAGTGGGAGACGTATTGCATTTTTAAAGAGTACATAAGAGTTTTTTTCTGCTCAGCGGGAAAGTATCTAACACATAAATTGTTACTCTGCAGCAAATCTTCAACTTGCAAACAGAAATCAATCATTCAGAAAAAAAATCAATGCAAGTGTCTCACAGACAGTGAGGTGATATTAAATGACAATATTATCTAGAGATGTTTCTATTTGAGTATAAACATGTCTTGGTTTCATGGTAGCTCTGGGAAGCAGCTGGAAGAGAGTAAGGGATACTTGCTCCTCCTCACTTTTGGTGTTTAAAGAGTACCCTAACCACGTCGGGTTTAGTTGGATGGGGCTACTAATTATTTTGTAGTCAGAAAGTGCTCTATAAAAGGCATAAGAGAGTAATTCAATGCAGTTTCCTTTTATCTGCCTTGCCAATTGATGTCTATACAGAGCAAGCGGGGCTCCCCAAACACGTCAGTCTGCTTCAGATACACAAGATTAAGTAGCAAGTGACATTCAAGAGCAATCGGCCCACCCAGGAGGAGTGAAACTAGCGGAAAAGCTGTCAAATTCCGCCTTTTCTCCATTAATCTTGAAGCTTTTCAATGCTGCCAGGTCGCATCTCCATCAAACAAGCTGGGAAGAGTGTCGGGCTATTTTCTTTCGTCTTAACCCTCCCCTTCCCATCGCCCCCCATTAACCCCTGCCATGCCAGGTTCTGATTTGGGAGCAGCTCTTGTGCTAATCCCAGTAGGTGGGGCTGCACGTAGGGCTGGATGGAGCCCAGTGTGGACTTTGTCTTAGCAAGAGGCCAACATTTAGGTGGTTGGAGAAGAGGGTGTCAAGGATTTCTTCCAAGATGGAACTGTTTTGAATGCTTTTGCAAGAAGGAAGGAAATAGCAGGTGCGTTTGTCTTCTGTAGACAGACCATATATGAGGTACTCTCTCCCAGGTTGGCCTGGTTTGGGGGTGAGGTGTGTTTTCCCTAATCTAGATTAGAAGGGGGAGGCATTTACCCTTTCCTTCATTTAGGGGTAACTTTTTGCCACTTATAGTTGAGTTGGCTGCATCAGGCAAGATCCAGGATTTGACCATGGCACAAATATGAATCTCATTCTTTCCCTGGGTAGTTCCAATAGCGTGTAGGACACATTATGTAGCTGTCACAGAGGAGGCGTTCAGGCTGGCGGCAACCTTCAGAAGTTGAATCATAGAAGCAGAGGGTGGCTGAGTGGCCGGAAAGTGGCACAGATTGTGAAGTGCACATGGCAGGGATAAGTGATAATATGTGTTGGAACTAGAGCCAAGTGACTGTGTTCCTCTGATATGAGGGAATGGGTCTGACTAAAAGTAAAGAGGCCTCTTTCCTTCAGTTCCTAGGGATTGCATCCTGAGGATGATATTGGGGAGGGTGTGGTTTTATGAGGGAGGAAATTGCGGTGGAGGTGAAATCCAGCTCCAAGAAACTAAATCTATGAGCATAAGAATGGCTGCAGCAGGTTCAGTGATCCATCTAGACTGTCAGCAAATGTCTTGGGAAGGTTATATGAAACATATAGGCATCATATAGTGATAGCTCCTTGGATCGTCTTCTGGTTTGCAGTAATTTGTAGGTAAGGAATTTCCCTATACTGAGGCAGCATCTTTCTCCCTCCATCTCCCCTTTTTTCCTGTAATAGTATAGTTGTGGTGTTTACTTTTCTCTATTCTTCTCACTCAAGAAATCTCTTATGTTCCTCTTTCTACAATGATATTTGAATTTCTGACAATCGCAGATACAGGGACAGTGGATTTGTTTCTACCATACACCAGACAGCGAGAATTATGAAGGAAGTGTGCCCTGACCAATTCGCATACCAGTATTCCCTTCCTCATTTTCAAGCAGAATCAAAGCCAAGCAGAAATGGTCAGAGGCTGCAAAGTAAAATGATCTCAGGTCTCCAACACCTGAGGTGACAGTTCTAGCCCCAGGGTGACTGAGTACCAGGAAAGGGTGGCAATGGTCACTCTCCAGGAATATTTACTTGTATTCTAACCTGGTAGATGTGCTCTGAGAGTGTCCACCAGGTCTCACCTTGAAGGTTAGAGGAGGGGACACTGTTCTTAGTGATTCACCTGTAAGCTGTTCACCTCCCAAATACCTTTTGTTACTCTCTGTGTGCTGCTCCAGGAAAAAGGAAAGAAAAGGGGTATGCCTTAGTTTGCAGGGTTGGGGTTTTTTAAAGAAATTTAAGAGGAGTTTTTTACTAATGCAATCTAGGTCACTCCTAGTTGCTCCCTGCTAGTTACTGTTATACCAGATGTATTTTATTTAAACATGCAGAAGCTGCATCATAAAATACATTCTTCAGTTTCTACTTAAGTATGCCACTACTGAATCTGTTTCAATATATATGGTTTCTTAGGCTGTATTTGTAGATAACAGGCTTTCATAATTTTTCTAGAATGTTGCCTTTAATGGCTAGCTGTGTGTGTAGTTCATTCTGCTCCTGCTCTTTATCAGTCTCCTGGCTGAGTAGGCCAGTGGTTGTAATTGGTCATTCTTCCACTATGGTACAACACTGCTTGCATGGTAGTCTGTGTAAACTCAGTCAATTTTGTATTCAGACAGTGCAATCTCCAGCAAATGGGCTATTAACACATTTAATGGTTGTGACAGAAGCAGGAGGTTATTGGAAAAGCAGTTGTGTCATTATCAAATGTGCATGCAGGACAAATAGTATGTGATGTACAGAAGGGGGGCGGGGGG
>NW_009233289.1:4335-8854 GCF_000690835.1 Fulmarus glacialis | reverse complement strand
GCAGGTCTGGACCCGGCTTTCAGGCAGGTGGAAGCAGCCTCGCTGCTGCCTGCACGCGGCGTGGAGCGGGCAGCTGAGCTGCCGCGCTGCCCGGTGCAGCCCCGGGACCCCCCACCCTGCAGCCGGGAAGGTAACGCACACAGGGGCTGGTGTCAGAAGCCTTTTCACTCTCCGGGAAGTGCAGAAAGGCTGGTCTGGTCTAGAGGACTGTAAAAGGAGATGGAGCCTTCCTCTGCCTGCTCTCGCTGCAGCCTCTGCGAGCACAGTTTCAAATCAGGCCAAAATCTGATCTCAGATGGATGCATGTGGCTTCTATTCATTTGAGACAGAATCCAGCCTTTAAACGCCACATTTTGTACTTTGGTTTTGTTTTATGTCTCAGACGTGTTTTGCTAGGACACTGCATTTCATTTAAAAATTATTTTTGACAAGGCCTTATGGTTCATGAATTCCTGCACGCCGGGTCCTGCAACACGCGTCCCAGATCTGCTGGCCTCTTCTGAGGCACCACATCAGGGTGGTTTTGCTTCCCGCTCACAAACAAGCCATGAAATGACCTTGATTTTTCCAATGTCTTTGTGGCAGGGCATTTTCTCAACACTTTTATGCCAATCTATTGCAGCCCTTGGATGGTTTGCAATCTAGCCTGCTTGGATGCTTTGCTATTTAGAGAGCGTGGCTGGTTGCTTAAGTCATGTGGCATCGCTTCTTGCTTTCAAACAGATGGGTAAAATGTATAAACACACAACAGCACATGATGAAGGCAGAATATAGCCTGCTGTCCACAAATAACACACCGGAGACGGAAAGATCAGGCATGGTAAGCTGGCCATGCTGACACCACCCAGGCAGGCTGAATGAACTCCAGGTCTTTGGCATTTCATGAGCACATTTGGCTATTAATCTGGTACTTAAGGGAGTTAAATAGGGGTGGGCTTGAGACCTTTTGGCACCGTTTCCACATTGCAATGCTCCGCGAGGTCCCCTCCAGCTCCCCTTGCTGAAACAAGCTGTCCTCCAGGTGCCCACAGCAGACACGCTCCGAATCCACAGGTGCCTTCGGCTCTGAGGAGAAAGGAGGGACAAGCTCCTGGACGTGCAGCAGAAGCAGCCTCTTCTAGCTCTTTCCTCGTCCTCTCCTGCCTGTGGCATCCAGGGTGGGATGCCTCCTTATGTCACAGGGGACAGGGAATTCACCACCGCGTGCTGCTCTCCTGGCTGCGGCTTGTGCTGCTCAGGAGTGTGGTGAAGATGGTGCCAGGCAAGGCGTGAGCGTTATTTTCTTGCCTTTCTCCAGCAGCGGGATTGCAAAGGCTGGCTCGCCTATCGTAAAGCCAGTGGCAAGGGTCGCTGCTTGCCTCGGAGGAAATCACCTGCCAAACTCTCCCCGGCTTTACACCAGAAGAACCCCATTTTATTGTGGGGCAACAGCAGAGAGAGCAGGACAAAGCGCTCCGTAAAAACAGACTGGGCCACCGCAACATCCCTGCAGCGAGCATCCCTGCCCGCTCTGGCTGCTGGCATCTCTCCACCGGGTTTATCACTGTATCAGCCGTGTGAATACACCTTTTTTATGGCATGAGCCTTTCAGTGGACTTTCCGAAAGACAATGATGTGCCTTTGAAGGTTTGGCTGATCCTGTTTCCTATATGCTCCTGAGCCTTGTATATATTTAAATTTGACTTGTTAACTTTATAAGGATACTTCAGACTTGTATTGTGCTGAAATTGGCTGGGATCTCTGTATCTCCCTTATTCCCACGTACTTTTTTCTTAGAAATGCTTTGTAGTCATGTTATTGCTGTTGGGAGGTTTGGCTTTAACAGCCTCCAATAAAGATATGAGCCTGCGAAAGGGCACCAGTAGCCCAACATTATTCAAGAGGAGCAACCAAAGTGCAGGTGCCTGCTGTTTGCAGGGCCTCTTATTCGGGGCCGGGGCAGCCGGCCCGGGCTCCGGCAGTCCGTGCGGCAGCAGGCAGGCAGCAGGCAGGGCTCCTTACGCCCCGCAGAATGGGACCTGCCTGCGATGGGCACAACGTCCCGCAGCCTCCAAAGTCCTGCAGCCTGCTGCAGAGCGAGCAGAGGCTGTTGGGTGTGCACGGACAGCAGTGGACCGCAAAAAACCCCTTTGCCGGGTTTATTTGCTGCTGCTTCTGTTTGCATCCTTGCACAGAGCCAAGGCCTCGCTGGTGCTCGGGCCATGGCACTAACACCTCCCTCTTGGTGCCAGCAGTACTCCCCGCTCACCTCCTCGGGTCCTGCCTGTGTTTTTCACAGCCCCTCCCGTCAGCTAACACTGATGTGAAGCCTCCCAGCCCATCGCAGATGTCCCCGATTTTTGTCTCTATATTCTCTCTTTGCATTTCGTAGTATTAAAAAATTGCACCTGCATGAACCTAAGCTTGCTACTCTGCTCTCTATGTCGCTCCTGGAGGATTCCTGCCTTCCCCTGTGCTCCCAGGCAGCCTGAACGCATTTCTAAGGCAGCTGATGAAAACGCTGCCCTTCGTTGCAGGGGAGGAAGGACAAGGCCCCTGAAATCTCATTTCAGGACATTTCATCATTTGGATTACATGTGAAAATAAATGTCATTTCATACGACGTTCCAGATTACTTATCAAATAATTCCTAGACTACTGGAATCTGTGCAAATTAAATGTTGTACTTGCAAATGTATTTATTCATTACACTTAGCAATTAACTGATGATTTAAGTAATTGAGCTGTAAATTATCCCCTTGTTTATAAAATAACAGCATCTTCTGAGGTATAATATTTTCTATTACAGCAATTAGTAACACATCAATTCTTCACTCGCATGTAAAAGATCTCCACCTTTTCTCCTCTCGTATTAGCTAGTATAAGAAAAACTCTTCTCCAGCATGATCTCCAGCGCCAGGGCATGCACACAGCTCTGGACTGGCACACGTGCGGCCGTGCGTAACCAAAGCAAATGGAGAATGCACACTTTTCCCAAAATCCCACCCCTTGCTAATGCATGTCAGTGGCCAATGGGCTAATGGAGGGGCTTGTCTGCAAATCAGCAAGAGAAGGAAGGAAAATAAGGGAGAAAACCAGTCCATCCTAGCACACACCCTGCTCTGCTGTCAAAATGTGTAAATTGAGGATTTCAAATCACCACCTCCCACGTCAGGTCTGACCACCCTGGGCAGAAAAGTAAACAGAAATCCACTGTCCCTGTGTCCCCCTGGCACACCGCCCCAGATTGCCTCATCTGCCGCCGCGGCTTAACTCTGGTGTAATTAGGTGGCTCACCGGGACTGCCGCAGGCAGGAGGCAGGGCAGGATCTGGCTCCCCAGAGAGGCAGCAGGGACGATGCCGAGGGTGCACTGCCGTGCAGCTTAGCACCGTGCCCTGCTGCCTACCACGTGTATGAAGTCGTGTGTCTTCATGAGGTCGCTAACCCCAATAACGTATGATCATCCTGATATTCTTGATACAAGGACTAATTTTAGCTCTGCTATCACCTTGAATAATGAATATTGATTTTAGGAGTGCAGCATTCAAATTATATATACATTAAAATATTAGTGAGATAGGCTAATTCTCTCCATAACGCTGCCAAGCTAAAACAAAACTGAAGACACTGGGGACATCAGGCGCCAAGTGCAAATGATTCATCGTACCCTGGATTTATCAGAGTCCATCTACCTACCACTTCAAGAAAGGCGCTGGCTGTGCAAAGGCTCTATTCTGCAGTGGCAAAGCACTGCACCCTGAAGTATCCTGTGCTTTCTTGAATAAATGGATACGGGAATAATGGAAATGGGAGGGCTGGCAAGCTGTGATCAATCCCATCTGTCAAGGGGAAATGCCTGGTGTCCCAAGGGCTCCGGGACCAGGTCAGACCAGGGGGGCTGAGACCTCTGTCCCTGCCCTCGGCGGGGCACACAGCCCCTGTGCTGGCCGTCCTGCCCGCCGGCCCGCACTGCCCTCCGCTGAGCTTCCCAGCGCGAGGCAGGGCTGCCAGTTGCAGCACCTCCCAAAGGTCCCAAATATTTTCTTGCTGCATCGCCGTGGTTGCCAGGGTTTTGAGGATAACGTGCAGTTTACACACCGCTCTCCCCACTGCCAATTCATGGCATCAGGAACAAGAGACGACGATGAGCTGATGAATTTAACAGAAAGTTCCGGGGCAGTGATCAGCCTAGGCTGCTTTCTTGGACCGATTAATGCCAAGGAGAAGGAATCATGTTGGAAAATGTGATTGATCACTCTCCAGAGGAGCACAGACACTGCGGTCAAGGGCTGGCCCCGTGGGATTTATGAGCCTGCCGTCGGTGAAGGTTGAGTCCCCAGGGAGCTGCGTGCCGTGGTCCCCACCTGCCCTCGGCTGCGGGTGCCAGCAGGGCTGGGGGAAGAGGGCGGAAGGGGCACAGAAGGGCTCGTGTGCCGGGACTTGGAGGGCATGCTGATGCACCCAAGCGTTGTTTCCCTGCGCTGAGGACGGCTGGCGAGGCTCCCACCTCTCCACGCTCCTGCCTGCGTCTTCCCCCC
>NW_009233289.1:0-4310 GCF_000690835.1 Fulmarus glacialis | reverse complement strand
CCCAGCCGCACCGATCCAGCTGCACACAGCTGGGTGGCAAACCGCACTGCTGGTCTGATCTGATTTAAAAGCCGTGTTCTGGAAAAGCCTGCGGGGCTTCCTACAGCCACGGCATGCCAGGGATCACATACAGCTCAGCACACGAGTGCTGCAGCAACACGGCTGGGGGCTGGACTCAGCGGATGTGAAGCTGATGTACATCCACCTTCACCTGGAGGCTCTCAAGAGGGTCCCTTCTGCTCGGTGTTTGGGACAGGGACATTTTCAGTGCCAACGAGCCCTGCATGCCTCTTCCATCCCCACCATTGCCAAAGTCACAGTATTTTTATATGTGTACCCAGGCTCCACGGCTTGCAGTGTCTCCCCGAGCCTTGCAAGCACACAGGCAGCACAGCTCCAGCACAGAGACAGCAGCCGCAGGCAGCAACACAAGTGGGATCTTAATAAATAAATAACTCGGCTGTCACTGCCAACACCTCCCACCACACTGGGAGAGGATGACAGCCGAGAGACGCTCCTTCTCCTTTCCGGAGTGCAGCAGTGACTGCGCGTTTATTTCTGGTTCTCAGAGGGATGCAGGCTCAGCTGTATGTCCCTCTGCCTGGAGCTGCTATATCTTGCAAAAGATACTGGCTGTTGTGCTGGAGCGGGACTGCCCTGTCACAGCCAGCAGACTACAAATTTCGTGGTCCGGTGAACTCTGGTCATGTCACGTGGAAAGAGCATCTATAAGAGAAGGGTAAAGGCAGCTCCCAGCCTCCGGCTGGCAATGGCAGTGGCAGATACAGGTCCAAGCCCTGCAAACAATTTGGGGATGTTCCCAGTGCTTGTTCCCAGCTGCAGAGCCTGCCAGCGCCCAGCCCTCGCTGCTAGCAGAGGACCAGGCTGGAGCCGGGGCTCTGCAAGGGCGCAAAGGGGAAAGCTGGGGCCGCACCACCTCGTGCCCATTAGCCCATGCGGCTGCTCCATCCCAACCAGCAATCTCTGAAATAACGCTGTGGGTATCAGGGCAGGAAAGGAATTCCCATCCACATGGGTGGCATCTCACAGCTGCCAAAACGCCCTCCTCGCCAGCTCCCCGGCAGCGTTTCCTTGGTTCAGCCGGATAGAAGCCTGCCAAGAGAGATTTCTCTTAGCAAGAGATCCAGGTACCCTGGCTCTTGTCCCACCGCCCTCCTCAGTGCAGAGCTGTGCTCCAGCCTGTGCCGGGATGGGATGGGGAAATGAAAATGGTTCTTCAATCCCTGACCTTAGCAACATTGGAGTTTCTCGGAGTGGTACTTTGCTACTTCAGCAAAGCCTCTGCCGCTTCATCCCATAGCTTCCTGTGCCATTCCCAGGGATGCCTGCCTGGCCGTGTGGGCAATAGGAGGAAGGGTACCAGTTCCTGGAGCCCACAGATGCTCCCCCAACGCAGGGGGTGTTGCCGCAGAATAGACGGAACTCCCCCACACCCAGCCTGACTCACACAGCGAGGAGTAAAATGAATAAACACTTCAGCCTCTTCTCTGCGGCGGCAACCAGGGAACAGCTGAAAGAGCCTGGCTCCTGCAAGGCACGCGCTCGCTGGGGAGCAGCCATCATGCAAGCCCCTTGAGACTCGTCTGCCAGCATCGGCATCCTGGGGCTCAGCAGGCCCTTGGGAAATGGGTCCCAGTGGAAAGGGGAGGGCAGGATCTGCCATGAAACGGGGCTGCCGTCCTACCCAGCGAGCTGCTCCCGCCATCGGGATTGCCGGTCAGTGACACTGCTGCATGAAAGTTGCCCTTTTTACCGCGAGGACCTGGTGTGTAGGGGAGCAACGTCCGTGAAAGCTTTGCTTCATCTAGACAGCTTTGTCAGGAGTCAGTCTGAAAGTGACCTTGTCCCAAATATCTGGCAAACGTTTATGGAAGGGAAAAAAAACCCTGAAACCTGCGCCCAAAGCTTCTGGGATCACACCTCCCAGGGGAGCCAGTTGGGTATGGTTTGCACACCAGCTTCTGGGCTGGGGACCACGAGTGGAGGCACATGTGCGGGGCTGCCCAGAGGAGACATCTGTGCCAGGGACATGTCCCTGAGACGCAGCACTTGTTTTCCAGCCTTCAAGGTGGTGACGACTTTGAGCTGCAGCCAGGCTAGGATTTCAGTCCGTGACCCGAAGGGGAAAGGCTTGGTGTACCATTCCTGGGCTCCAGCTTGTACCTCAGCTCTTACAAGCAACTTGGTTTCTATTTTCTGTACTTCCTAGGATCCTGCAAGCTTTGGATATTAAGGCTTTTAGATCCCTAGAAGCACATTTTGCTCATCTTGGCTGCTTCCTAAAGGACGGGAGAGCAGGCACAGCCAGCCCTGCCATCTCCTCGCCTCCCGCATGCCGCACTAGCGGCAGCATCCTATTTTATTCCACCTTCCCACCCCTGGGCCCGTGCCCAGGACTAGTCTAAATTTTCTTGCCAACACATTTTTCCTCCAAGAGGTTCTGCCAGTCAGTAATGCCCCAATGCACTGTCTAAAGGTTCTTCCCAAATCTGTTTTGGACAATTCCCAATTTGTAACCCAAGACTACTGCCCGAGCAAAGAAAAAAACATTGCTGGAGGACTGCGGGACAAGGGACACCCCAGTTCCTGGGGCAGCCCCTTATCTCGGGGCTTTATCTCCCCCTTGGCACCTTTTTCACTAGCAAAGGCAGGGCTGGAGAAGCCAGAGGATCTGTTCCAGGTCCCCCCAACGTTACAAACCCCTTCACCACCTCCTTCCAGCCTAAAGTCGGCCTTGGCCACTTCATTTCCAGAGACATCCTTCCATGTAAATCCTCCCTTTCCTCTCCTGATCCTCAGGGAATTCACACGTATACCTGCTCCGCTTGGGGATCACAAACCTCGCACGTGTAAGGCATTTCACAGCAGCAGGCAGGGGGAGGAGGAGATGTGGAGCAGGGACACCAGTGTCACTCCAGGAAGCCCCCACAGAAGCCAACGCTTTTGGAGGCCCAGTGCCCTACAGCCTGGCTCCTCGGACGCCCCAAATGCAAAACCCTCCCCGTGGGCTCTGCAGTGGGCCGGGGCTGGGCTGCGGCAGGGCAGGAGCGCAGGCACGGGGAGCTGCTGCCAGGCACTTCCCGGGCCCGGGAATGGGCGAGCGCTGGCAACCCCTAATAACAGTCTGTTCTCCCTGCCTGCCGGGCTCTCATCCCCCAGAGACACCGACCTGTTGCCGGCAATTAGAGGCGGCTAGCAGCTCCTCGGCTACCATAAACATGGACATAATTACAGCTTGTTCTCAATCCCGGCCGGGAGGGACCGGGCTGCCCAACTCTGAATTTCCTGAGCCCTTTGCAAATCCCCGCAGGAGGGAGAACACCAGCTCAGTAATTGTGAATACTTTGCTTTTTCCCCCCCCCCAAAATATACCCGAATATCAGCACTAGAAAAAATATTGGTCTACCAGAGAACTTTTTAGGCTCTCCAGAAATGTATTGCAGTTTTCAAGCTAATCAGCTGTCTCTGATTTCCCATAAAGATGATGGAGAAAAGGCCTTTCGGTAGCGACTTCCCCAGTGCAGCCTCAATCTTTTCCTTGCTCGAGTTTGTCCGAATGTCTAGCTAATTGGGGCTTACATCAAATATTGCTCATCTGAAGTTAAATCTTACATGCTGAAGGCTGCTCTTTGTTTTTAAATCAAAAGGCTTGTGGCTCCATCAAGGAGCCGAAAGAAAGCCTGGATTTGTACTTTTCTGCAGTTTTAAACATGACACTCTCCCTTTTATTTATTTTCCTTTTTTTAAACTCTGAAGGCTCAGCAGGCAAGCCTCTGCAGAGATGAGGGCTTTGCACCGGTGAGATCTGCAAACATGTCTCTTCTTTCTCGAACTTTATTTTTCTCACGGTCTCTGAAAAGGCAAGATCAGGTGATACGTGTGGGATTGGCCCTGTACAGGTGCAGATCAGGTACTGGAGGAGGTGGAAAAACATTACTGTGTATACTCAAAAAAAAAAAAAAGAAAGAAAGAAAAGAAAGAGAGACAGAAAGAAAGAGCGAGTGAGCACATTTTTGAATAGGCCAGGTCTAGTTCTTGGCAGGATGACTCAGGCTTAGCTGGCAGACTATGGGAATAGGAGTGTGAGAAAGTCAGTCAAGCGGAGGGAAAAAAAAAAAGATTCAAGTCCCCAGGCAAAATACTTACTTTTTTTTTTTTTAAAGTAACCCACAAACTGTCCGAACCAGCTGGAGGCGGCAGGAGAAGCGCGGCCGGGACAGGGCCGAGGGACAGGCACCACCCTGCGGTTTCGCACTCGCCCGAGGACGCGGGCGCAGGCACCACCGCAC
>NW_009233288.1:0-270 GCF_000690835.1 Fulmarus glacialis | reverse complement strand
ATAGCCCTGTCCCTCCTGCCTGGCCATAGCTATGAATGTCCTCCCAGAGCACTGGAGGTGACTTTGTGGCTGGGGACCATTGACTCCCAACACGGGGGAAATGAGATGCAAACCCACTCCTGCCCCTGGGCCCCTCGCGTGCTGCCTGCTGCTGCTGCTGCTTGGATGCCGTGGTGACACAGCCCATGTGCCTGTGAGGCGGCTCCTGCAGTGGGGCACATGCTCTGCTCCAGCAGGTCCCCTCCGTGCTGCAGGGAGACAGCCCCCCTG
>NW_009233287.1:0-32413 GCF_000690835.1 Fulmarus glacialis | reverse complement strand
TAGCCCCCCTGCTACCAAAACCTTGCCAGACAAACCCCATACAGGCTGGAAGGAGTCTCTTGGATCATTTAAAATCCACGTGTACTGTGTGGCCTTGGTGTCATCTTAAGGAACGATCTCAGCTCAAAAGGTCACTGACAGACAGCTGCTAGGATACACTTGATCTGCACATGAGCAGCAAGCCTGACACACTGGACTGACTGCCAGTGCAGAAGTGAGATCACTGCATAGTGAGACCCCCTCACCCCCCCACTGCACGCTTGGGTATACACTCTGTCCCCAGGATGGGCTGAATAGATATGGCAGGGCTGTGCTGCTGCTGGAGACAACCATGCCACGTAATACCTGTCAGAAACTAAGCCGGCAACATTTTAAAATAATCCTACGCAGTTTAAGCCAAAATGTATTAAAGACCAATTTGTGCATTTATTTTTGTGCCAACATTGTTCTTCTCTGTTCTACCTCCTTTATTATTTACACCCTGCAAGGGATTATGATTCAGAGATGCAAAGCGTCTCACTGGCAGGTGAGGCCTCTATTTCTGATGGATGGCTTGTTAAAATCAGCTCCTATATATGAAGCTAAATATTTACATGGGCAAAGATTTTACTGAGTGGCTGCACAGTGTTTCCCTTGCTGTGACCATAATTATTAAGACTTAACAGCAGATCTGTCTAAACTCCCCAAAATGGTGGACTGCAGAGGGGACACTGGAAGGCTGAACATGATAGTCCCTTTTTCTAGCACATAACTGTCATTAAAACAATATTTAGGCAGCCTCAGCGGGTGACCTGACATGCATCTCCATTCCAAACAAGTGCCTGGAGACGTACCTGTCAGGTGATGGAGATGCCTCCATTTCAGCCATGGAGTGGGTGCACTCCTGGTCATGACAGGGATGGCCATTGGCTTCTTGAGAGAGGAACGGCAGTGAGCAGGCTATGAGACAGCCTAAACATCAACACGTCATATTAACCCACTAACACTGAGATTCTCCTTGCGGCCTCCTGCTTTACTTATGATAACAGGCAAAGAAAAGCAGAAAAATGTCCCATATTGCATCACATAATCCCCACTTCCATAGATACCTTAGAAGTTCTTAATGGATCCTTCTTCCCTCTTTCAATGAGAGAGGGTCAGCCTATCTCCCCCTTTATCTTCCTCCTCAAACACAAAATGTTGTTCTCCTTCCTATCAGAAAGATTAAAATAATGTAGTTGTTAGCTAAGAAATTCTTGCTGGTCACAAGCTTATTATTCAATAAACGAAACCTTTTTGCCTTACTTAGTTCCTGACATCGTGCTATCTTCAATAGCATTGTCATCAAAACAAGGAAAGAAAACAAGGCTGCAGAGGCATAGTTATTTTTACCATTCAAAACAAATTCATCATTTCAAATACTGATTGAAGAGAAGAGGAATTCTCTTTATTTTGTAACTCAGTGAATGGAAAACTGGTTCTGAAGTAGGTGAGCACATTTTACAGAACTACTTACCATAAACAGCTTTCCCCCCTGCCAGAAAAAAGTAGCCACTGATAAATAATTTTCCCATAGCTACAAAACTGATTTGTAGAAGTTAAATTGTTCAAGGCTAATCAGGCTAATCTGAGGGAAAGGAAGTTTACCCTCCATTTCCCAAAAGATTCTCTTTAATTTTGTAGTCACATTGACAGGTGGCCTCATCACTCAGGCATTACAGACCACCTTGAAGATATCAGCACCGATGGCCTTTGAAGTCAGAATAATCAACAAGCCATTTGATACTCTATCAGATGAAATGGCCCTGTCAGGAAAGTCTGGCTCTCAGGTGTACTGATTGTCTATCGAAAGGAGATAACTTGATACAGTTTACTACGGTACAGATTCATAGACCTTGTGGGATGCTATAACAGATGTCTTTTTAGATGCACTTCTTCACAATGTCTCTTAAAAAAATATTCCCAAGCCACTTTTAACAGAAGTTATAAAACTCCAATTTCCTGTCTACAATATTCCCACAATACTCCAAATTCCTGTGAAGATAGGCAAATGTATTAGCTATGGTTAGGGTCGCAGATGCACAGATACATGTGACATACCCATGTATAAACCCTGTCAAAGCCTTAATTCAGATATTGGATAGTAGACACTACTAAGAAAGTCTCTATTGTTTCACAACAGCTAACATTCTGGAAGCTGCCGAAATCTGGCACAATATTATTTTCAGTCAGGACAATTTTTTTATTCTTTAGGATTATCCAGGATAGTAGGAGTTTTTTTCCCAGGTTACTTTGACCTCTCAGTATATGTTGTTACCCTTGATTCTAATAATATGATGTGCACTCAACAAATATTATATCTTAAAGAAGCTGAATGGTTTAACAGAAACCAAATTTTAAAAATCATTACCTTAAATTCCACTTTCACATGTGCATATAAATGTTTATTTTCAGAATTAAATATTGGCCAGAAAAATTCAACTGCTTTGCAAATCTGCAGGACAGCGAGACTGAAAAGTACAAAGTTTGGGGTTTTTTTTCAGTTCTAACAAAATTTCAGCTATTGAGGTATAATGATGAAATTTGTTCTCAATGAACTAATAATTTGTAATGGCTCCAAAATCACGGGTATAGTTCTTTAAAAAATTAAAGATTATTCCTTTATGTTTAGGGCAAATTGGAGTTGAAAGCAAGAAAAATAAAAAAAAATATGCTGAAAAGAATGTTAAACATCTTATTGTTTAATTGAGCTTTTGACTAATCCATAAGTTTTACTCGGGCAGAAGTGAATAAAAATATTTGTTTCAACATTATCAGTAAGTCTATGTCAGTAAGTTTATGTCAGGGGTTTAGAAAGTTATGCTATGGCTGTGTCTATTTATACAACAGGCAGGAAACTCTCTTTTCCATGAAAGACCCTGGCTTGTTCTAATAGTAATTATTCATCAGAAACAATCACAGAATGTTCATTCAGTAGTAAATGGTCTATTTGATATCATTAGAGCAGCCCAAGGACTTAAAACCACCCCTTTCTTAGTGTGCAGGTGTGTTAAGTCTTGCAGTCTGCATGCAGGATCACACTGGAGTCCCTGGCAGAGGACAGCTGCTCTGATTTATTATACCTTTGGAAACAGTATTGCTCCTGTTATCTACACATAATCCCTTAAATTTGTTTGACAGCTAAAGCCTGAAGCAACACCACTGGACAAATCTTCAAGTATCAACTTTGGTGCTGACAACAAATACAGAAAGGAAAGGAAAGGAAAGAAGGAAAACTGGAAGGAAAAAAAATTGTGGACCTTAAATATAGATCACTTTTCTCAAGGGAAGATTAATAACCATTTTCACTGAGCTGCATTAATGATTTTTAAGCAACTTGCTTCTGTTAGTAATTATTCTTCATAATCTCATCTCTTGCAACAGCCAGTTTCATGATAAATGACATATTGGAGATTTTCTGTGCAGGATGAAAATAAATCAAGGAAACATACACAGACAAAACTTCTGCAAAGATGGAATACCTGGAGCAATTCTGTGGATTGACTACAACTGAGGCTTGTCGCAGAGGCCTTGAGTGATGTAGTTGCTGACTGCTATGAAGATTTATCAGAGGTGAATTTAGTGCACTACGTGCAATGCAACATGCCTGACAGGCAAGACACGAGTCCCCGTGCTTACATCCTACTGTCCAAATAATGTGCATGACAGATAAGTGGGGATAAAAATGAGGAATGTGTTCTGAATTTATTTTAGACAAACATTTGTTGATAGTTCAGATTGAGATTTTTTGGTAACAAAATAGAGAAAATATGCATTAAAAATATAATGAAGAATCCTGTCTCTCAGTCCTAGAGATGGCTGGGACCCACAGGCTGTTTAGGAAAGACAGGCAAAGGTGACAAGAAGGGGCGTTTGCTGTCTTTGCAAAGTAGTGACTTGAATACACAGAGCTTTGCCCTATGGATGAGAACAGGTTGTGAGGCTGTAGGTCAGGGGCCCAGAAAAGAAGGTGGACAAGTCTCATGATCACAGGTCCTGGCTCCCAGCACCTGCAAGCAATCTAGAAGATTTCTGGACATGGTTGGAGACAATTTTTTAATACAGATGCTGAACTAGGGAAGGTGTTTTTGTGGATCTGCTGCTCATGATGAAGGTAGAACTAGTTGGAGATGGGATAGCTGCAGCACTGACAAGGAGATGGTAGAGTTTTAAGATCCAGAGGGAACTGAGCAAGACAATCAGCCGAAAACAGCCCTGGACTTCAGGAGACTAGATTTTGGGTTGTTCAGGGAACTGGTAGGCAGGATCCTGTAGGAGACAAAGGAGCCATGGAGAGCTGGCCAGTCTTCAAGGACATCATCCTCAAAGGACAAGAATCATCCACCCTGACCTGAGTGGGCAAGAATATGGGCATGCATGGCAGGAGGAGGGCTGGCTGAGCAGCCTGAGTGAGTTCGGCTAAAAGGAAATGTACAAGAGATAGAGGCAGGAACAGGCAACCAAGGAGAAACACAGAAGCATCACCAAGGCAAGCAGAGATGGAATTAGGAAGGCTAAAACTTGGCTGGGGTTAAAACTGGTGAGAGATGTGAAACAGGAACAAGAAGAGCTTCTACAGATACATTGGTAGCAAAAGCAAGGTCAAAGAAAATGTGACTCCACTTCTTAATGGAATAGGTGATCTTATCCTGAAGGACAATGAAAAGGTTTAGGTACCAATACCTTCCTTGCTTTAGTCTTCTAAAGCTTAGTCTGCTCACAGACCTCACAGGTCTCTATGCTTTACAGAAGAGTTTAAGGGAGACAGATATTACCCAAAGCAGAGGAAGATAAAAGTTAGGGACTACTTAAGTAAACTGGATATATACAAGTCTATCAGACGTATCAGGAGGTATTCAAGGATGTCAAAGCAACTGGCTTAAGTCATTACAAGGCATTTGATAAGCTTGTAGCAATTGCAGTAAGCTCCTGCTTACTGGAAAAAGCCAAATGCTATGCCCATATTAAAAAACAGTGAGGAGGAGGATGTTCATCCTAAACTCAGTGTCTGGGAAGATTGTAGAGTACATCCTTCTAGAAGCCATTTATAGGCATATGAAAGACAAGGTGACTGGGAATAGCCAGCAAGGATTTATCAAAGAAAATTACATCTTACCAACTTGACTATTTTCTATGATGGCTTTATGGATGAGGAGAAAGCAGTGAATGTCACCTAGACTTCAGCAAGACCTTCAACACTTTTTCCAACAGCATCCTTGTAGCTGAACTGAGGACAGATGGATTGTATGGGTGAATTATAATGTGGCTGAAAGACTGGCAAGACACTTGGGCAAAGAAAGCAATCGTCAGTGGTTACAAACCCAGCTGGTGTCTGGTTGTGAATGCCATCCTTCAGGGACTGATATGGCACTGTTTATCTGATATCTTCATCAATGACCAGGACAGTCGTACAGGGGAACCTCAAGAAGTTCAACAACGGGAAATGCCAAATCCTTATCTGGCATGGAATAACCCCATGCACCAGTACAGGCTGCAGCCAACTAGATCAAAAGCAGATTTGCAGAAACAGATAGGGGTTCCTGGAGGGTGTCAGTTTGAATGTGAGTCAGCAGTGCAATCTTGCAGCACTGAAGGCTGCCTGCATATTGAACTACATTAGAAAGAGCATAACCTGCAGGTTTTGTGAAGCTGTCCCTCTGTCTGACACTGGTGGGATGTTGTGCCCAGTTTTTGGGCCTTCTACAAGAGAGAGGCCTACAAACTGAAGAGTCCAGAGTAGGTCCACTATAATGGTGAGGGGGTTGGAGAATACCACGCATTAGAAAAAGCGGCTGAAGGAAGAAATATTGTTTAGTCTGGAGAAAAGAAGGTTGACATGTGATGCAGTTGCAAGTTTTTAACTGTCTAAAGAGGGCCTGTAGAGAAAATGGAGCTAGACTCTTTTCATAGGCACACCTCAACAGAATAAGAGGTTATTGCCACAAATGGCAGGAACGAAAACTGTCACTAGACATAAGGAAAAAAAATACAATACAAGTGATAAAGCCCTAGAACAGGTTGTGGAATCTCTATTCTTGAATGTGTTCAAAAGCCCCTGAGCAACTTGGTCTAACTTTGAAGTTAGCCCTGCTTTGAGTGGGAGGATGGACTAGACGGCCTTCAGAGATCCCTTCCACCCCAAATTATTCTGTGATTCTACGTTTGCGTGCCCAGCCTCACTCACGTCAGGACCTCAATTTACAACTTTACTGCAGACGTATAAAACATGTGGCTGAGGATTTTCCAAAATTATACAGTTAATTGAACATTATATACAAAAGTAATCTCTTTCACCCTATCTGATGTATTTATATTAATCTTCTCCCAGAGCCGGTTTCCAAGTTGACTGGTTGCTGCAAATCCACTTGGTCAGACCTAAAGATACCTACTCACAAATCTGGCAGAAGCCATCTTCCAGTGGCTAATCTATAGCAACTAAGTGGGCAACCAAACCAGGATCATTCTTGAAAAAGCTGTATTCCTAATCCACCTGAACTTTCCGAATACTAGCACATGTGCTCATCATCATCCATTTTGACCTCTACAGGGTTTCAGTGTACAAATTTGTAATATTATATAAAATTTCTAAATTTTATATTTTCTGTTCTTTTTTTAGGCTAATTTTCAGCCTGCATCATCACAATTCTGAATTCTGCATGAGTTCAGAATGTGTAATTGACTGTGTCAGTCAAATGCCAGCTGTCATCTCTAATAACGTATCAAGCACAACAGGCAAACAGAGAAGTTTTAATAACAAGCGAAAACACTGTCGAACTGAATTTATTTCCAGATGTGGAGAGGGAGGCTTTCACTTCTTCCTCCAATAGGACTGGTGCTCTAATGCCTTTCAGCATTCATTTGTTATTTAACATCCATCAATTATAAAATATATTTATGAAGTCTTGCTAGCAGTTGTTAACAGCAATATTGTGGGATCACATTTACAAGGCCTAATGGAATGGGAGAGTAAGAGTAATTGGATTGAAATTGATAAATGAAAACTCATTCCGGGGAGAAAAAGGTGTAAAATTGATGAGGTCTGACGTGTCATCAAATGGTGAGGATTAAATTAAGATCCAGTGGAGACATATACAGTGCTTATTGTAAGTGTTTAATTGCAAGAATAACAAATGCCTCACAGAAATACACAGTTAAGCATTACCTCTCTTTCTACTACTAAATGGAGTCATGTGGATAAATATTTTCCTATCCTCAGACTGAGTATTTGTCCCACATTTTTATGGGTTTTTTGTTTATTTGTAAAATATAAAATATAAAGTAAAATGTTTTTCTTTCAAAGAGAAAGTTAATTTGGTGAATTTAAATCAGATGCTTGGAAATACTTTATCTATAATCCTAGGAAAAAACCCAAATGCATTCCAGCTCATTCTCAGATGAAAAGTTAGGCATTAGAAAAGTTAGAATTATGAAAAGTTTGAGGTTTCTTCCCCTTTAAAAAAAAGCAGTTGCTAGTAATAAAAATTGTTAACCAGTGAGCTGAATTTGAAGGTCTCCAGTTAGTGCCAATTATCTCTGGCAGGAATGAAAAATGGTTCCAGGGACATAAATTGCACCAAAAGTTTAGGGTGTCTTTGAAAAAGGCTGAGTGGCTCCAACAATGATTTTTTGGAGTAATTGCCTGTAGTGTCAGCAGGTTTGTTTCCCACCCTAATCTAAAAACACGAATCTATGCACTAGAAATAAAAGCTTTCAATCACTTGCCTTAATGGATAAAATCAAATAACAGTAAATTGATGAATTGCGATGAATTCACAACTTCACACAAGGCTAAGGTGCTCTGTTTTCAGGGTTGCTAAGCCTACAACCTGTCTTCTCAAATGGCAGCTCTCACCTCTCATATAGATACTTATCTGAGATCCTTGTCTGCAGTACAGACCAGTGAAGAAAATAACCAGAAACTACTGTTTGGTGTATGTTAGGTGAAGATGTAAGAAATATTCCATTAATGCCTGATCAGCAACCTCAGTACTTTGTCTGTCCCCAGCCCTGAAATGACTGTTATAAAACTATGACAAAATAAATCCCAAAGAGCTGAAGTAAGAAGTCCAGTTTGCGTGATGATAGCAGCTATGAACGGTGCAAAAGAGTAGTAGCTATAAGTGATGCAAAAGAGAAAATTCTGGTTTATCTAGCAAACTGACTGTAGTATCACTTCATCTTTTCCCAGAAAAACGCAACAGCTAAAAATTTTGTGTGGATAGTATATTCTGACTGATGAAAAGCATAACAATAGTAACACCAGAATAAACAGCAGAAATAAATTTACTTTTGCTGCCTGGAGAGAGTCTTTATGAAAGATGTCTTGCCTGCTAGGAGATTTCACTTTAGAATAGGAAGTCACTTGTGTGATGAGCATAGAAGGAAATGAAGATTTCTCCTGCCACCTGCAATGCACTGGAGGACTCTGTCTTCTCCAGCATCTTGACAAGCACCCAGGTTTACTGCATAAGCCATCATACAAGGTTGCCCAAAGGTGCAAAGGACTGACTGTGGACCTCTGAGGACGCTTGTGCCTTCCAGTGCATAGCAGGTCAGCTACATGCATTTTCTATAGAATATTAATAATAGTCCTAGAAATCTAGGACTGTAATCATGTCACTCACAAGAAATCACTAGTCTGAACTACTGTCCAGCAAAAGTCAGAAAATTTTTGCTAGTCAGTTCCACATTGAAGGTAATTATTTTTCCCTACAACATAACAGAACTCCGTAGCTTGGTGGTTAGAATGGAGCGCTTATTTTAGAAAGACCCCCAATCTTGAGTTAAAGATGCCAAGTGACGAATTTACAACATCCCTCGGAAATCTGTTCCAATGGTCAATTACCCTCACTTAAAAAGCTGCATCTTATTTCCAAATTTGTTCAGCTTCAAGCTGATCGGGTCCTGCTATAGATTTGCCTCCTATAATGAAGTTTCCACAGTACCAAAAATGTTCTCCCTGTGTAGGGATTTTCACTTCTATCATGCTAATGTTGCTGTGAAAGGGGGAAAAAAGAATATAGAAAAGGCACACATTTTGAGATGGGAGATCTTCTCAATGGGGAATCTGTAACACCAACTACTTTATTCCTGAATTACCAGCTTGCGTGTGTGTGCTAACAACCTGTTTGATCACTCTGGTCATGAAAGTCAGCTCAAAACACACTCAGAACTATGACAGCACATTGCCAGGGATAACAAGTGGCTTACTTCACACAGCCCAAACTCTGAAAAATCTAGCCCAGACACTGCTACTGCTATGAGAGCAAACAGCCATGATGGGGCAGCAGCTGTTGCTAGGAACTGGGACAGGCCCCCTCTGGTACCAGCAGTCACCAGTACTCAGAAGCATCTCCAACTGCTGTAAGCAGCAAGACTGATTTTTCACTTGCCTGTCTGTCCTACCTTGACCATTTCTTTCGCCACAGGCCCTATCTTACCTGTTGGAAAAAAATATCAATTTTGCTTCTCCTGCTGAGAAGACTTGAACCTTGATATCTGACATCTTACTGTGGAAATCCAACTGCCAGCACTGAAGTATGAAAGAAAACAAAAATCTGTTCCTAATTTACTAGCTGATACAGTAAGTACATTAATTATATCACTACTGTGTTAGAAATACTGCCAAGGTGGATTATACTTCTCACTAGCTTGCTAGGTGATTACATTAATACCTCAGAATATTTACTCTGAAAAGTCCTTCTCAAGCTGCCTGTTTTTCTAAATGCTTGTTTCACATCAAAATCTGTCAGCAAGATAGAAAAAGCACAGACAATGCCAATTTGTCTGTTTGTTTAGATCGTATTTAAGTAATTTTTCTGTGTTTATCCCTCTTCTGTTTTCAGATTAACACAGCTGTTTTGCTCAGGAAAATCATTACCCACCAATCATAACAAAGAGCTAGTAGCGAGGGACAAAATATCAGCAAGTTTACAAGTTGTCGGATTCCAAATTGAATGAAAGGAAGCACCCTGGGCACTATCCCATGCTGCAAGTTGACATGTCATTCTGCAGCCTCTAGCCTGACCTTTTCTTAACATAGCTGAAAAACAAAGAGACTATGCTGTTAGAGCAGCTGCTGTACCTCTAGGCAGGTAACAGTATCATCTTCATGAATGACATCTATGTCACATTTGCGGCATGTCAGGAAGTCCTTAAAACTCTGCAGATCAAAACAATGCAAGATTTTCATATTGACCTTGAGGTGATGATCAAATATGGTCACTTGCAAACTGCAGACATGTGGAGGCCAGCCGTGAAACAACGGATCTGTTAGAAATTTTCGTTATGTCAAAGATCCATTTATATCCTAAGTGATAGACTCATCCTATTTTCAACAAGAAAAGCAGAAAAAGCACTGTTATTGTTGATAATGATTCTGTTTCTATAAACGTACTCATCTGTGTTATTTTAAATGTGATTGCTTCTTCACAGAGTTTCTCACAGCCTTCTCCACTGATGACGTGTTTAACACAAATTGGTAAATATTTCTACCTCATTCATTTATTTAAGACAACACTAACAATTCTACTTAACAGTCAACAGACAGATATGTTCTGCATTGCTGAGACATCCTATTGTTATCTTTAAGCAGTACTGGAAGTTGACTGTTTCATAATACTCTTTGTTTTATATATTTTGTCCAGTTCCTAATCTGAGCTAGTTCTTCACCTTTCCTGTCTTGATTTATTTTACTAATCATTAGATATATTTCATAGAATTGGAAACCAGAAATGTGGCAATGAATAGGTCAGCACTAGTATGTGTGTAATATGTGCATTTCTGGAAAACAAGAATTACATGCCCAAGAAAAAAAACCAGGCTTTAACAAGCTACACCACTCCCTCATCTGGCGCAGCAATATAACCAAACAGAAGGGTTAGTGATGTACAGCTGTTTCACCACCTAATGAAACTTGTAACTAAGCACCCTAAATTGTGCTTGGCAGATTGGTCTTTTAGGAATGAAAGCCACAAAACCCGTACTCAGAACAGTAAGGTCCTTAAGCAGATGATACAAACAGTAAGGAAAAAAGGTTGCATTGTAAATGCATTGCTTTCTTGAAGACATAGGCCTTTGCTGGTTATAGGAAGGCCGTCTTTTGCAGTTGGGTTTCATAATCCTCAGTCGTCTTCTGGAGCTAGGAGCCCTAAAGGCTCACAGAATCAAAGAATCGTTCGGGTTGGAAGGGACCTCAGGAGGTCACCTAGTCTAACCTGCTGCTCAGGTTGAGGCAACCTGCTCATTACAGTCTGCCTGAAATCCTTGCATCTTCACCTCCCATCACCTGGGCAAATTTCGTAAGTCAGGGAATTCTGGGTTCTTCCGGTCCTTTTTGTGTCCCAGTGCAAGTCAGCATCTTTAGCTGGTTTTCCATTCATTAAGCAATGTGTAGAGGCTTAAAACTGCTCAGAAGTGCAAGGGAAAATTCAGCACAGTTCCAACATGCTCTAGGATAGCAAAGACGAAGGGGTCACAGCAGTGGGTTGAGGGGCTCTAAAGAGGAATGGAGGATGAACTGTGACTCTTAGGTGTCAGTAAGAGTATCAGAATAGAGGAGATTGATACTAGTTTTCAGGAGGCCTCAGTATCTCTCAAACTTTTTCTACTCCATCTGGACATGATTTATAGTTTTTTTCTCTTCCTACATTCATATTCAGACCGTGCCACTGACACAGTCTGTATCTTAAAAATGCCTTCAGATCTCATCCATGGATAGGCAGGCAAGTGCTTGTAGTGTGTAGAAGCTTAATGGAAATCTGGTTGTTTAACATGGTCAAAGATGTGACAACCTAAGCATATCCAGATGCTCCAAGCAGCTATGAAAATTTATGGGTGAAGGTATAGACATGTATGATCTAGCTCCAGAATTAGGTAGGACTGGATGACTATTCCTGATGTTACAACTTTAAGCACAGGGCCAAGTCCTGCTAACTGGTTATCATAACTGACCTGAATTTTAGCAAGTTAGGAGGATCTTTTGTTACACTTCAAAGCAATTTCACATATTCCATACTCCTCTTGTTCCATCTTTTTTCCCAATATGTTGCCACAGTGTTCTTATACCATTCTGAGAAATATCAGCTAGAAAGTGAGTCTAAGCAGTGAATACCACAACGTTGGTTTCCATAGGAATGGTAAACACATGGAAATAAAAGGAATACAAAACAGAAGACCTGTTCACAGGCCAAGCGGATAATCTACATCATTCAGGACTTGAATAGTAGAGTTATGGTAAAGTCTGTGTAAAATACACTTTTTTCTTCTTTTTGAAGAGGATTTATACTTTGAAGCTTCCATTATAAAAGCCCCACTCTGAATGAAGTCTGGAACTACATTATTTTAATAAGAGTAATTTCTTATGTTAATGCCAGAGCATTGGCATCCTATAGGGACTTAAAGTACAGGTATCAGTTGAGACTTTTCAAAGTAAAGCCAGACATTTTCCTGTGTTTACAAAAGAATTTTGGGGGTAAATCAGTTATAGATGGTTTTATAAAGCTAAGGGCCAGTATATTAACAGCTCAGATTTTTAAAAATAGCAACTTCAAGAGCAGTTAATAAGAGTTAATTAGATATCTAAACCTGAAATTTAATATAAAGATTCCAAGAAGTAATTACTTGCATGAACTTACATGTTTATAAACCAACCAAGGAAGAATATGCAGGATGGGAAATTAACACCTATATGGTAACACTCAGCTAGGAAGTAACTATGTAATACACTGACCCTTCTGAAAAAAAGTCACTCCTACCTACAGGACAATGTGACTTCACAACTTACTAATTAAAGATTTTTTTCTTTCCCTCAGAAGGAGAGATCTTAAAAAAAGAAAATTCTACAGGACTGCCTTCATGATCGGAAAAAGAATGAAAAACACCCCCTCACACAGTAGTCTTTTTGTAAAGATTGGATGAAAGCCGGGCCCTGGCAGTTTGGGATGGGAAAAAAAAATTAATTGTGTACTGAGACATGAGACAGTAATAACTCACACAGGCTTCATTGCTTCATGCCAGACAAAATAAAAATGAAGCCAAGTAAGGGAAAGCTGCTGATGAAACCAGTGCCATCCATTTTTCCCCCACCAATTAGAAAGACCAGAAAGAGGAGAATAAAAACCCTAGATACAAGATTATTCCTTCCACTCTCCCTATGGCTGATCCAGCTAATCTGAAGAAGAAATACAGTTAATGCTCCTAGGAGACGTTATTTTGGTTGGATGAGCACACAGACCTGGGCTAGGTAATCAAAGTGAGGATCTTTGTCTAGGAAAAAAAAAATCAAAACCGTGCTTTGTGTGTAATCTGCAGAAAGCTACAGTCCTGTGAGAGCCAGCTGAAATGGCATATTGAAGAGGAGAAAGAAGATTGTGGGAAAAATAGATAATCATTTATTAGCAAGCTTTTGGCACTCAAGAAGCTCTTTTCAAGACACAGACACGTGCAAATGTGCACACACACAGTATCCTCTTGTTGATATTTCAGATTTGCTATTTCTTTAACCTAAAATAGAACTTCCAGATCTGTTATTAGCACAAGAAAAATAGTAAGAAAAACAAGCCTGTAAAATCCAGCTTAATGTGTCTGTGTTTTTAAAAATTATATTATTAATAAATGTATGATCCCACTGTCTTTAGCATTGTTCTAGGTGATGAGATCCTGAAAGTGAAATCTGAAAGCCAGGATTTGTAGTAAAATAAAACTGACCAGGCTAAACATATTGTCCTTGCTGGCAAAAATGCAGCAAAAACCCATAAAATTGACCACTGTTTCATTTTGAACGCAGATGAATGAACATCTCATAGTTTAAACTTCCACTCGAGTTCTTGCCATTCTGTTCAAATAATAACACATTTGCAAGTCAATATCTATAAATCTCAGTAACCTCTTCTAAGATGAAGATACAGCTTTAATTTTACTGAACGCAGGTACATTTTAACACGAATTTCATTCCTACTCTTTGCAAAATATATGCAGGTAGACATATTTTAAGTGTGCATGGATACACACACAGAGAAATCCATTTAGTGTTATTCAGGAACAGATTTTAAAATGTTATAGTTGTATTTAAATATAATTTGTACAGCCCTCAAAGAGACAGAATTCTTTCATCTAAAGTCAATATCCATGAAAAGGCATAAAAGATTCCCAAAATGACTAGTACCAGTATTGTGTACGTCTGTACTGAATTAAAAAAGCAAAATATTAGAAACTTGTTTTGAAAAATAATCCCATAAGAAATACAATATATTTCTAAAGGGATGACAGTACAGATGTATTTATTTTTAAAATGTTCCTAATACTTCCCTGAGTACTTATCTTACTAGTGTAATCAAACCACTATTTACAAGGAAATATCATATCTTTAGGTTCTTTCCTGAAATACTTCTTAAAGTGTATTTTGAAGGTAAATGTAGTAGAGTTTGAGCTGTGGTCTCAATTAAAAATTATAAACTAGCATTCACATGCCTCACTCAGAACCATTACACAGATCCAACATTTTTAGTGTCTCTTCTGTGATGACTTTTTAGTGACTTATGTTCCTTCCAACTTGTGCTAAATGGCACGCAGTGAACTGCTGAAAAATAACATAAGCTTCTAGGAAGCACTTCACCACTTCCTAAGTGGCTGCAGGGAGTTAGATAATCTAAAGCTCATCAGGTGAGTAGGAAAAAAATGTCTAAGTACAAACTTATGTGACAGAGAAGAAAATGTTGAAGTGTTGTTTTTAAACACCTTAAGGGAAAAATGAGTGTCCAATGCAATTCTGACCAAAAAATCCTGATAATATTTACATAAAATCTCCTTACTTGTGACTACTTAGGTACATATAAGGACATCCAAAAATAATACATTTCTAACCAGGCTAGCTCTCTATTTTTCATTTATACAAGTACCTGAATCCATACGTTTGTGTATCTGTAACTTAGAGACATTAGCTATCTATTCAGGAGTTCAGAGCTCTCCCTCAGCGGTTCCATGAACGGGATGAGGCTGCTCAGTGACAGTTTTACGGAGAGCCAGCATTTGGCTTTCCACAAATGACTCTTGCTTGTGTCACGGTTTCAAATGGAGATTCTTTGATCACATCAGATCAGAATATACCCCTGACGGGTACAACATATAAATCAGTAGTTCACAGAATGACCTGCCTTTCCTGCAGCAAGTATAAATATTACTGCTGGCAACTGGTGTAAACACAAATGAATATGCCTTCAGGTGTGCTCTACAGAAACCTTCAGAATATTTATTTAAATGTTGCTATTTCCCTGTCAACTAACTTTTTCATTCATATGTTTTAGCAAAGCCCATAAAATCTTACCACAGCCATCTGAAGCCTTTGAATGAATGTTTAAATGTCCTTTTAGCAGTATTCACTCAGCTCTCATTTCAATATACCTGAAAACCTGACAGGATATACAAAAATGAGGTTCCATGTTGTTTATTACTTTCGCTTTTAAATATGTCAGTTAAACTAACTCTTACACCAGAACCTCACCTTTTAGATACCCCACCAGGGTTTGATATTTCCAGTTTTTATAAGGTGAAAAGATTTTCTTAAAGCTTTCTGCAGCTGCAGCATTTCTAAGCAAGTGTAAGAGTAAAGGCGCAAACACAGAAACTTTATGAGCCCCACAGTTCCTGGCTGTGTAATTAAATGGAAATATTTCTGAGCTTCAGGAACACCTGTTGCACCCTCCTCAGATTTTGCTGTTTCCACTAGTTTTCAAAATAGAAGGAGATGGCCAAGGGTCTCTGTGCCAAGTTTAACAAGGTTTCTGAATGCCAGGGCTAGATTTCGCGCTCGTCTCGCAGCGCCACGTGCAGCGGGACCGCATGCAGCAGCGAGACCCCGCAGCAGGAAAGCCCCCAGCCCCTGCCATGGTGGAGGAGGACCAGGCTTCCCCATGGCATGGGAGGAAGGAGCACGGTGGGGACAGGTCCCATGTACCCCCAGATCCGTGACAGGGGGAAGAAGTCCCACTTTGTGAGTTGTAGCAAGCAAGGCTGAATGAGAGGGCAGCGAAGGAAGAAGAGATAAAAGAGCAGTCCTACTGAAGGGTGAGGGCCTGGAAGGCGTGTAGCTGCATTAGCATTGTTTGCACTGGTTTTTTTGACACTTCCTTTTGTAAGTAATGATGCCAAAGGAAACATTTGTGAGGGAAAAAGATGAAAGAGGTGCTAAAGGCAGTACCGATTGATGCCCGAGTTAACACCATCAATCCTCCAAGTGGCCTGGTGGGATCTTCAGCAACCAACCTAACACAGTTTAACGTTTGTTGCCAGCCTTTTAAGCAGCATAGTATCCTTAATACTGCATTGGGACCTCACTAATACCGAGAGAAGATCTGGTCATGGGGATCACCAAGCTAAAATAAGAGAAGGGAGAATCTTTCTTCCTTATTTTTCCAGGAAACTTCCTCCTATTTCTTCCTCGGAAAGAACAAATTTAGTTGTTTTACGGTGTACAACGCATTCAGTCCAGTTGCATACAAATACATGCGCAGGGTAGACACAATACTGAGAATTTTCAGCCACAGTGTCCAAATTTCAAATGGCTTTATTGGAGCATTCATAGCAATGTAGATATAAATGACCTTGCCTTTATCTACCAGGCACTCCTTACCCACACAGTGCTTTAAACCATTATAGCTGTGACAGTACAACTAATAGAATATTCTAATTCAGAGAATACAATTTATTCTCCCCATGCCAGCTCATCTTTGCTCAGACTTTCCCAGGAAATTTAGCTTGATATAGGCATCTGGTATTTCAGGCCAAACAATTAAAGATTTGGCAAACAGAAGAAAACTGTGTCTTTTAACAGAAAGTTTTACCTAATTTTAAATCAAGACAATGTTGTCTACCATAGCTTTATAAGCATGCAAAACAGCAGCACAGTATCACAGTCCCTCGGGAAAAAAAAAAAGACAAAAATTTTTGAAAGGTGGAAAAATTTATGCAGCAATGCTATTTTTAAAGGAGATGTCCAAATAAGCAAGCATTACTTCAAACATACCAAGACCAGCATCATATCCTAGATCATGAGATATTATTTCTGTTATGAACAATATTTGACATCTAGCGAAAGGACTGAAATTCCATTTCGTATGAAAAAAGGGCACAAATATAAGAAGGAACTATTATTAGCCAAGCCTCCAGAGCAATATTGAGAATAGTTTGGAAAGATCATCTAATTAATCTACACAAATACCACCTTCTGAAGAGCATATCTACCAAGAAAGTCGCTAGGGCATGGAATAAGTCAGCTGATCAAGATTTACAGGAAACTCTTGTATAGGGAACGCTCATGAGCTTAGTCATGATCCCAGGTGATTAATAAGCTAAGGAGATATTGCAGCTGCTTGATATTTTCAGCTAACACATTTCAGCCACACAGCCACAGGTGTATCTGTGTTGGCAGAGGACGTGCGCAGCTCTGTGTGTATTACAACAAATTCATACGTGGTGCAGAGCACTGCTTCATTACTGTATTCAGCTGTGTTGAAATGGGTATCTACCGCAGAGATTCAGAGACATACAAGAAACACTCCTCACATCGTGCTCTCTTGTCTTTTGTACAAGCACTCAGCTGGTAGGATTAGTTCAACGTGTTTACAATTGGTTGCATGTGTAGAAACTCAGAACCAAGTATTTCTGTCAGAATATGTCTAGCAAAATTGAAATGTGTCATTAAAGGATGACAATTTTGCCAATTTTCTGGTAATTTTTCAGGATTCTGGAATTCTGTGGGAAAGGAAAAGTCCAAGGTTTCTATGAGATGGAACATTTTGTGCAACTTTTTCCACTGATTTTTAAATTTTCTGTTCAGTTCCATTTTTTAAAACCAAATGAAAAATCAACATGGAAGGGGAATGTTTCTATTTTCCATAATTCTGTGTTTCTCATAGCCTAAAACAACAATCTGAATCTTCTTTCTTGACAACATACTGCTTTGAGTCAGAATTGAACAAAATTTTGAAGTCTTGAAATCCTTCAAAAAAATTAAATATTTTTGTACACATACATTCAAATTATGTACCTATATTATATATATGCATCTAAAATATATATATTTTGATTTAACAAATTGAAATTTAGGTTCTCCATCTTTGAGGATTATGAGAAGAAAGATGCTTTCTTTCTATCTCCTAGCCAGGAACTGACTAGTTTACCTTTAAGCCTGTGTGTTAGCTGTTCAACTGCGAATCAATTCACCCTTGGTTCCTTGGGGAGGAACAAAAGGTCCTCTGTGCCCATTCAGACCTACACAGTACCCACTCAAAGTGTCTTCTGGAACTGCACGTAACTCATTGAGTGGGAAAGCTCCCCTTGCCACCCTTGTAGAGATGAGGAGGCTGCAAGGAGGGAATAGAAGAAGCAAGAGCAGCCGTATGATCAACAGCATTTGTGACGGGCGCAGAGAGGATGTGAGCAATACTTCAGCCACTAGCACAGAATAATAACCCTATGCCTCGCGATTTGATGTGACTTTCATGCTCCCCAGTCAGTCCACCCACACAGAATCTGAATGCTTGGGCCAAACATTTCCAACAGGTGAGTGCTCAAATTCTGTGCACCTGCCCGAGGCCTCACTCAGTGTGTATCAGAGCCAGCGCTCCACAAACACTTTCCCAAACCAACCTTCACATGGTCAGTGGGTGCTGCAGACCTCGGTTAGGCCTGCGCAGAAGTCCTCATCCTTAAGGAGAAAATATCTTTAAAAAATGTGAACCCGCTTGCTTTGTCACAGTTGTGATGTAAATTGAAATTGCTACAAGCCAGGCACATTCTGAGCTTGAATTTCAGCACCTCACTTATCTCAAGCAAAATGTAATACTGGCAGCTAAAAAACAAACATCTGCCAACTCAAATAGACTGTAGAAATAATGTTCTGAAACACAAACACCTTCTGACAGTTTAGGGAGTCTGGGCAGAGCTGGTAGCGGCAACTACAGCTGAGCTGCCCAATGCCTACCATTATAAGACGCTGTTTTAAGTTGTTTATAAAACTTTGCCAAGCTTTAACTGTTCGGGCTGAATTTTCCCAGACAAGGTATCTGTCTCAGGCTGACTTATTTTGGAAAGTTTCATTAAAATGGTTCAATCATTTCCAAATCATTTAGACAAAAGTGCAATGTTACGTTCCTGCTAAAACATAAATAAACCGTACAATAGCTTTGCTGAGAAGTTCTAAGATACTTGTGCTTTGGAAAGGGAACTTCAGAACTGCCTCAGCATCCAGGACGTGCCTTTTGCTGTTCCTGTAAAAATCCAGATACATTTTGCCAGGACATAAACTTCTTAAAAAGTTTAGTTTGTTTTGTGCTCTGTAGATGCTTGCTCAAGACTGGTAGCTGAACTCCCGTGAGATCTCATTTTCACAGAGCACAATCCCACCCTCATCCCCTCCTCCAGCACAGCTGTGGCAAACTGCATGGGGAGGCAGTTTCACCTATAACTAGAGCTCTGGTTAATTCAGAGTGTAGAGCTGAAAGCCAGTGGTTTACAGTCAGTCTCAAGGTGGGCAGCCACTACATTTCTGTCCCACTAAGAGTACAAGTTAAAGGCTCTGCACCAGTCTCACTGGTCTCAAATGAAAAAACATACGGGGCAGCTTCACAAGCCTTTGAATCAGGTCCACCGTCAGCAGGTCTCTACTAGAGAAAGACTACACAGACATATGCAGATGAAGCCAGGTGCCTTACTTACACGTTGTATTAGTCGAACAGATATCAGCACTAAGGCATAGGAGTGGATTAGCACAGTGCTGTGCCTGAACCACTAAACCCAGCATCTCTGTAGGTCATATTGGCATGGGCCCAGGAAGTTGCTAACGCCGAAGCAGCTGTTTGGTTCCCAGGTCAGGGGTTGCTTGTATGTGGCCAACTTGAAGCTTGAACAGAGGAATTCAAGCAGCCATATGTACCTGTCTTTCACATCATCTCTCCACGCCCTGTACTGTGGGTGAGTGTGGAAGTGACTTGGACATAGCTCTGTAAGATATTTGGTGACCTACAAGTTGAAAGAGTCTTTAGCCAATGTCTTTGAAACAGAAGTAGTTCCGATAATTGTACTGCACTCTGATTTTAAATCATTCACCAGAGGCTGTTGTTTTCATGGCAGTGTTGAAGAAAATAATCTTTCCTCATTTGAAGGTTGATCTTGATTTAATGTTTTGCTCTTTCCTAAATTATTTCTGTTTGTTTGACTTGTGATATTCTTCTTTTATCGAAGCATCAACGCAATTCTGAGTTTTCAGTAGACAAAAATGCTTCAATTCAGCCACAATTTATTGGGTGTGGATCAAATCTGCCTGGATTATGTGCTGTGATTTACTATACTGGTACCAAATGAGACTTTCTCAGGGTTTCCTGCCAGTTTTAAAATGAATGACTATGAAATTGTTCTCCAGTTTTATTTCAAAAAAATGTGAGTGACACCACTGAAATACTCTCTTGCACAGTGTGTGAGAAAGGTTTTACTTCTATGGCATCTTTCCTCTGTAGATCATAAAGAACCTCTCTAAGATCGCAAAGTTCTCTTTCTAAATAGCCTATAAGGCAGAAAAACATGATCTCTATTCCTTTCTTACAGGAATAGTATTCCTGGACTTCTTTGAAGATCCATGCAAAGGCAATAGGAGGTCTTACCTCTTGGTGGCCACTGCTGTCACCACACTACCATTCACCTGAAAAATGTAAATCTAGTGATTTACAATACAGGAAAAATGTGGATTTATTGTGTGCATCATAGCTCTGCTGTAACGGTAGTTCTTCAGTAAAAGTGTGAGATTACTTTGATGTATCATGGCACAACATGACAGGCAGTAATTTATGTCAAATGGCATTAGATGTAAGAGGTCAAAGGTAAAATTTTGTCTCTGCAGTGTGTTTTGCTATTTAATTAATACCTGCTAGACAAGACAGGTAGGACCTGCAAATGTGCGATAGTGTCCTGGTCCTGTACAAAGCCAGAACTAAAATGGGTTTCAGGGACTGGTTGCAGTCACATGACTGGGACCAGTGTTTGAAGGAGTTGTTTAGAGGCATCACTTGCTTCAGCATCCATTGACATAAATAAATCACATGTGCTGATGAGCCTCATTTACATGCAGATCAGGACCCTATCATCTGAAAGGCAGCTTATCCCTAGAGGAGAAGACACCAAGTGGTTGGCTTTTTAGCATAACACCACCCGCACTCAGTATGCTGTCTTTTGAGAGATTGCATACAATCGCTATTCTATCAAAGGGGAGCACATGGTTTAGCACCTGCTTAGTCTACCCAGAGTCTACCCAAGTCATGACTACCAACACAGCCAACCTCTGCTGCTTCTGCTCCAATACTCAGGACATTCTAGATGAACTGACATTTTCCTGGATATAGGAGAATGGTGGGAAAGTCATTGCAACTTTAAAAACATTGTTTTTCCCTAACCATATTAAGTCAGACACACAGAGTGTCATATTGGGAACCCACAGTAAAGACACAGTACAAGCTTTTGCCTTAGGTGCAGTATGTATAGGATCACAGGATTGTTCATTCTGTTCTCATCATTCCTATCAACATTTTGAGATCTTCTTCAGCTGCAGTTTTCAACAGACATTAAAAGGTACTTTTATAGTGTCTCATTTTGAAAAATTTTAAGGTATGTGCTCATTTGAAGCAGTTGCTTTAGCCTTCCCCCACTCATCAAAGTGTTTAGGCATGTTTGGAGTTCAATAGCTTCATGTTAAGCATAGGCTTCAGTGCATTTGTGGAATTGAAGCCTTATAACTTAAGCATAGTACAAAGTTTAAAATCTGTCTGATATGTAAATAGTATAGATATATCAAAGAAAACTGCAATGAGTGCACAGGATAAGCATCAACTTGAAACTGAGATTTTATAGATAGTGATTAAAGAGAAAAAAGTGAAGTTGTTTCTTAAAAGTTAGGCACAGTAAAGTCAAGAGAGCGCTATAAAATATCAAGTTCCTGGTAGCTGGCCCTTTTCTTTTCCATAACTATGTTGGCAGCAAAAAAAAAAAAAAAAGAAAGAAATACACTGGCTTATTTCTTCTGAGCAACAAGAAATGTGTTCATCCCACAGAGCCCAAATTCACCGGTGAGGGACTGACAAACTGAAGGAACAAACACTAACCACAAAGAGCACGCAGACTTGTGCTAAATGGTTTCATAAGTGACTGAATGGGTGAATTATTTATCCAAATTTTAATATTCCATGTCCTTACAAAAGCATTTTATTTTACAGAAAGAAAACAGAAGTAACTATCAAAAGTTTCTATTTTATAGAAAATAAGCTCACATTCAAAAAAACGAGTGTTATATATGCAGACTTAAATAAGGAACTTAAGTAAAATGTATTTTTATACCTCATAGGTACCTCTTCTAATGCTGAATGTTAATTAATATGTAAGGGTTTCTCAGAATACTAATTAGTAATAGTGAGAAGAAAGAGAGAAGGAAAAACAGAATGTTTGGAGACAATATAGAAAGCAAACAGAAAGAAGACAAATTTTATCTAAGTAATATGCCACCAGGGGAAAAGTTACTGATAAGCGTTCAATATTTTAGAATTTCCTGCCTTTAATACACTTGATTTCTCATTCCAAGTGTAATTAAACTACTTCATGTTGTTTTCCCTTTCTTTCAGAAACGAAAAAAGACAGAGAAAAAAAAAGACCAATTAGGTTTGAGGAGCTTGTAAATCGCTTGAGAATCCAAGTAGAGTTACTCAAAAACCTCACATGACAAATGTTCCTTACTGAAAACTGTTCATTAAATTACCAGAAAATTAAGCAATCCACCCTCTTCTCATTCTTTCCACATTCAGTATATCCCCACATTTTCTTACCAGTTGCACTAAACTTTACCAAATCAGCCATTTTGTCTGACAACAAATTTTCAAGACGTAATTGTTGAATTTTGTGATTATTTTTGGTTTTCTGCTATTTTTTGTAGAAACGGATCAATTAAAATCCAGTTAATTATTATTTGATTCAGAGAAAACACAACTTCCATTACTCATTGCTAGCTTTCAACAATCATATTTCATGATAAATACACTTTTTTTTCCTGAATATCAGCCAATGATTTGGTATATTTTCCCTGATCTATACACAGTAAATTTTCTTATTGCCATTATTAAATAGTATTTTACTTTTGTCCTAATTTCACAGTTTCAGTGCAGTGGAGTCTAAATTTGAAAGTGAAGTCGCAACAGCAAGAAAAAAAAATCATTCAGACATGTGAAATGTCACAATTATAGCTTCTTCTTGCAAAGGAGATGACTTATTACAGGTTCTCACTGTTTCTCATGCAGCAGCAGCCAAAAGAATCCATGACAGAAAATAGATGAGTAGGAATGATTTTTTTACTGATCCTTTTCATTTTAGCTATTAGGTAAGGATTTTCCAAAATGAATGAAGCCATTGTCAACGTGTCCTTATATTTCTGGGTTGGTTTTATCTTATTTGATTTTTGGGGGGTTGTTAGTAAAGGTTGGGGAGAGAAGCAGTGTTCAGCATGAAAACACATAGCTTTCAAAAACAGGAGAACAATCTGCTCATATATAAACACAGTGGGTCCTTTCCTTAAGAATAAAGGTACAATAAAACAAACAAAACAAAGAAATTGTTATTCGCCTATGAGAATGCCACCCACTAAGTCAACCAAGCAGCTCTCCCCAGGATAGAGCTGACTCCCCGACAATCTGGCCCTGTGTCAAAAGGATAACCTCAGTAAAAAAATCTAAACTCTATCCTCCACGGTGCATGAACATATACAAACCAGCTATTTACAGATGTTTGAGAAAGTCAGTGACAAAGTCCTGAAAAGGTATGGTTTAAGTCTCGCCAGGTGGAATTTCTAAAGAGTTACTTGGACAAATTCTTGAGAGCAGTCAGAGCTTGTCTGCACCACCCAAGTGGCATCTGTGGTCACAAATCAGCCACGTATTGCTGATCAGGAGCCCTCTGCCACTAAAAAAACCCACTTTCCTGGCATATCCATGTCCCTGCCAGGTAATTGTTCCCCTTCCACCATGCAGCCCAACTGGGACAGTGCTGCCATAGAGCCATTTTGCTCAGTCACAAGTAGCTGTTTGTAGCATTGACTAGTCTTAGGTCTGGGACTGACCTTCATAAAACTCTGGCTTTCTGATCTCCTCCCCTCACTCTGGCAACTGTAAAGCAGAGTACTGCTTGATGCAGAAGACACTGTCACCCATTGTGCCTTCATCATCTCTGTCAGAGGTAGCTGTAAAGGATAACTCCTGACCACATCAGTCTTACCCAGAAGCAGAATTCCCAAAGGGGTAAGAGGAGGAAAACACACTCTTGTATCGAAGAAGTTTTCAAGGCATGGGACTGGATGGTGAGGGGACCTATTCCATAATTTTTAAAAATTGTTGGCACAAACTTTTGAAACTGTTTTTTCCAGTGCTCCAAGGTCTCCATTAATTTGATTCAAACTTACTAGAAATTTTTTGTGGGGTTGGTACAAGCACATTAAAAATCAATCCAAGCAATTTTGGGGGGAGTGTACAAAGTACAACTAGAAAAGTTAGATTAGCATGAGGCTGAAATTTAGCTTTAAAGACTAGGCAGTACTCACTCATATGCCATTTTACAAACAGGCAACTACACGAGCCTGGACAGCTCTGGTATAATTCTGCTGAGCAAAATACATATGCCGTACCAGTATCTTTGCAAATAACAGGGATCCACTCTCAATTTTACAGGGACTTACACATCTCCACCCAATTTATAAACCTACCTGGGTGCTTGAATTTTCAATACATGTTGTATATTAAAAAGCAGAGAACTTTGAGAGGGGGTATGGTTTCTTGTCCTCTTTTTCCCTCCAGATCCTGGAGGGTCTTCCACATTGGGCTTTATTGTGACATGCAATGGTAAAAATTATGTAGAAGCAAGGCAGCCAAGCCCTGGCAATATTGACTATTGATCCAGCTGTACAGAGTCAGATTACTTGGAAAACAACCCTTCAATTTTTCACTCCAATGACACTGCAGGGCAGTTGCTTTTAGGATCATTACCCTTGTCTGTAAAATAGAGGAATGTGAGAATGTGTTTCAGTAAATTCTGAACCCATTTGAACTTTGTGGGTTTGAAACTTAGTCCTAGAGTAAAATCATTGCTTTCCGTGAACACATCACCTCCACAGCTAACCAGGACATTCACACCAAGACTGTAGTGTAGCTGATCCATAAATCATCCATAAATCACCACAATGCTGTAATGAGTGTACTGAGAAATACCCACGACGCCAACACCTTATCACATATGAGAGTTGCTTTAAAGTAGGAAAATCCAGAATGCACATGCTTCCTTATTATACTAATTGGCAAAGAAATTAATGTCACTGATGTGCTAGGAAGGGATGCCAGAACTCTGTCTCTTTAGCAAGGCAGTTCTGCAGTGAAGAATATAGGCACTTAGGCAGTGTTGGATAGCAGGAGCTTTAAGCTTAGGGGCAGAAGCTGAACAGAAAACAGCCATAGGCCAACTAGTGTACAACTTGCCTGCACTCATGAGTTTCCCTTTAATTTTTGTGTCCCACAATATTCTAGAGAAGGCAGGAAGGTCTCATGTAAGGGGAATATTAAAGGTAAGAGTGGCCTTAACCCATGAAAACCGCAAGGCCCAGGTAGCAAGACTGTGGGCAGGCCAGGCATTCAGTAATGACAAGAATCATGAGCAAGGAAAGTTGTGGGACATTTCGACTGATGAAGTTAGATGAGGAAGATTTCCTCCAAACATTTTTTCTTCCTTTTTTCATATCTAATTGCTGTTAACTTAGCCTCTGCAATGAAAGAGTCCTTTCCCCTTGCTCTTTAAAGATAATAATGAGATTTGGCATTTTTTTTGAGGATTAGTGCCATCTCTGAGAACTCAGCCTCCCATATCTCAGCAAACCAGATCACCCAAGTCTGGTTTTCTTTGGACATTTCATTTAGATTTTTTGGAGAGGACATCAACACAGAAGGGACACTCCCGAAACAGAGAAATAAATATTATGAAATATATTGAAATAAAAATGAAATTGATAGAGTTGAGGGGGCATAGGAGTGCATTGTAAAAGGAACCAACAAACAAAAAGATAGGTCTCTCTTTTATACAGAAGTCTAGGAAGGATACTTGAAGGAACTGAAACTTGGACAAGATCTCAATCTCAGTAGGCACCTGGGCTTATGACAGAAAGCAGGACATGATTCTGAGACTGAGCTGGCTTAACTTCTGAAGAATGTATCAAATAAGACTAAAGAAAGAAAATCAAAAAGAAAAGAAAAAAGGAGAAAACAAAAAGAATAACGAAAGAAAGCTTCAGGAATGGAGAAAGTCTGTCTCAGACAGCAAAACAGTCCTTAAAATCAAACAAGGAAAATGTTTCAATTGTCTTCCCCGTCTCATGGAATGTCCTCAGAGGAAAGAAAGAGTGGCTGTCAAGATACAAACTCTGGCTCAAGAATTTGTTGTTTTAGACCAGTGACTGCTGGAAGGTGGGAAGGTATGTCAGACAACAACCCCTCTGTGTTCACCCTGTTTGTTATATTCCTTCCCTAAGCATTTGCTATTAACCACTCTCAGAGACAGATTACCAGACAATGCAGACCTTCAGTCTGACCCTGTGCTGCACCTCTTGGCTTTTAAGACCAAAAAGTGATGCATGAAATAAACCCAAGCAGCAAGGATTTAAACACAAGTGGCCATAATGTCTAGATATTTGGATCTATTAAGAAGCTTATGATCGAAAGCCAAATCCCTGCTGAGGAACCAAAATTGATGAGAGCAGTCCAGACATAGGGCTCTAATTCAGCTCGGCTTTCACACTACAAGTTGTAAAGTAATTTATCACTGAAGAAACCCACATATTTGTATCGCATTAGCAGAAATTTCCCATGAATAAAACAAAGGATTTTATTTTTTAACCTTCCTTCAAACATAAGAAGTCTCAGAGTAGTCTCCCGTCCCCCATAAAATGAAGAACAAAGATTAATTTTCAATTTATGCAGTAATTTTTACAGTCAAGCGTAACAAATAAGGTAACAGATTTTCCAGATGTCCAGAGGTCCGGAGGCACTATTACCAGGACTAGGCTGCCCTCTCTTGTACAGAGGGCGATCTGCACCTCAAGGTAGTGTTTCAGACTTAACAATACAGGAGAGGCTGCTGTGCTCTGTATAGGAGGAGGGGAGGTATAAAATGTTCACTCTTACACCAGAACTAATCACACGAAGCTATATTATGTACAGCTGATCCTGTTAGTAATTAATATATTTGTGACGTTTTTAGAAAATATTTCACTGCAGGCATTTCATCTCTGCAGGTTCACCAAGCAAGACATAGTTCCCTCCTTGCAGACTGCACAGTTTATCTGCAAAGCCTACCTACCTTAAATACAGAGGCTAAAATATACCCCACAGAGTCCTATGTGTTTCCATTTTAGAGGGACACTGGAAGATGTAAGCTTTAACTGCCTCAGCTGTCCTTCCTTCAGCCTTGCTCCACTCTCTCCATACAATCCCATAGTCAGCCATGACTCCTGTTAGAAACCTGCTGAATCCTAACCTCTTATGTGCTGTGCAAAGTAACAGGACACTCCATAAATTGAGGGATTTTCTGCTCTCTTCTGCAACCCTTTGTTTTTACTTGCTGCACAATAGCAAATCACGGAAAAAAAAACAGTAAAGCTGTCTGTTTGGGTCATTAACCTTTTTAATTCTTCCTGAGAAATGAAGCAATATTAACATTTTTCTTTCTTAGGTCAGATGAGTTGTTCATTTCTATGGCGATTTCCTAGACTTAGTCTCTCTATTCTTTAAATTTTGTCATAAAGGTAAAATCCTTCCCACCCAGTTGGAGATACTGAACAAACAGGGTATACTAAGAGTTTTCTGTTACTAGTGGTAATTTCTCTAGCTCTTGACTAGCTTTATGTTGGAAAAGGTGAATTCTTAGGGATCACATCTAACAGCCTTTCCTCTGTGTAAGTACATGATGTATTATGACCACTATGCCTTATACCTCCTCCTTGGTTAACTCATTTTCATTAGTCCCCTGGCTATTGACCCAAGGTGCTCCTGTGATCCTTAATTTCATCCTAAAAGCTGGTAGATTGACTGAATGGGATTTCAAGTATCGTCAAAAGTTAAAATGGCAGCTCCTTAGGTAAGAAGCAGCCACAACAAGCTAATAAATCTCCTATTCCAAAGATAGGCTTTCTGCTACTGAACGAAGACCAGAAATACGAGTTGTATAAAAGAATCAACTAGCACAAATCCTCTGAATGTCTCAGACAAGAATGGGAGGTCCTGTTTGTTGTTGTTTTTTTTTTTGCTGTGATGCCCAGCACACCTGACTGAGGCACAGGGGCAGAAGGTATTCATACATGAGACACAGGTAGGTAGTGTAGCAGAGCTACAGCATAGGCAGTGAACTGCACCTTGACTTCACACCCCTACAGGCCTGGCCAGCATGGCTGTGGAAGTTTGGTGGTACTAGGTCATTAGCGGACTACCTCCCACCTTGAACCGGAGGAGCCAGAGAGGAACTGTGGAATCAGTTCCACTAAGGCAGAAAATGCAGTCTAAATCTAGACCTACTTTGGGAAAATATGAATAAAATGGCAAAAACTGCAGTGATTTGGGACTTCTCACTGGGAAAACAGTTCCCCACACACACAGCCCTTCATTTTCCCCAACAACAGTGTCAATTAATGTTCTGTATGGCTAAGCATTTGCTTTAACCACACTGCTTGTAATTAGCAGTGTCTATTAATACTAGGCATCTGAGACCCACAGGGTCTGAGTAAAAAGTGCCAGGGCTGAAGTGTTTATGAGCAGTTCATATACAGCAGGAAATTTCTTGTTTTTCTTGAACAGTTGCCCTGTCTCTACTTGCCAAAAACTGCATGGTGAATAGTCATTACCCAATTTAATAGAGATGTGGGCTAAAATTTCTGCTACCTGGTTTTACACATAGGCTGTGGTTAGAGAGGAAAACAGAGAAAAGTCTCATTGCTTACATGTTGGTATGTAATTTAAGTGAAAGCAAGAAGTTTAAATAGGTCACTCTATGTCTACCATCTTAAAGTAGGCTTTTCAATTCTTTGCAATGTTTTGGATTAGTGATAGATGGGAACAAATCCTGCAGATCCTACCATCATCAATTTTTACAGCAATTCAAATGGTACTTTTAAGATGAATTTTGTCTTTCATGTATATCTTTAATTTTGATTGCCAGTATGGATTTTTGTTCTAATAGTTTCATTTTGCAACACAAATCATTAAAACAGAGGAGCTTTGCCTCTTCCCTTTCTTTGTTTTGTATCTCAAAAAAATGGCTTCTATACCTCCTTATTCTCTGTATTTATGATAATTTTAAAGTGTTGGAGCTTATTCAAGATGAGAATGAGCTGATTCTAATTCACCGGGAACAAAATAACTCCATCACTATTCTGTTTACCCCTATGCTCTACCCACAAGACCACAGACACCTTATGAAGACAGGCATTAACACTGTGCTATCAATTTGGTATATCATCATGCTGCTTCAAGTTTGTATTGCAGTTTCAAGTCTGTATTTTGAGTTTGTTAACAGCTCTGCTCCACAGACTAGGAATTAGGTGAGTTAAGGGAGCTTAATGCACAAGGCTCAGGGCAGTTTACTACCAGCACAATGTCCCTTAGAAAAGAATGGCAGAAATGGAAAGTTTCCTGAAGAGTGAGACAGTCTATCTCCAAATTAATTTTATGAAACTCAGCCCTCTATCAAGACATCATCTACATGGTACAGATAAAGCCTATATGGAAAAAGTATTTGCTGTAGACTTTTTTTTTCTTTTTACCTTACATCTGGATATTTGGAGTCAGTCCATTTTGTTTATTTTAAAGTGTATAATTCTTCATATATAAAAATCCAGGGACAGCCTTATTTCTCCCCAAGCTTCAACAATACTCATGTTAAGTGTTTTTCAGTGTGGCCATAGATATTAAGAGGTTTTTGTTTGTAACAGCGCAGAGGGAATGAAAGGCACAGATTTGGTAGAGCACCAAGGGGTATGCAGTCCCCTCATTAATTAGTATCACTTATATACATGCCACTCTTGCAGAAGCAGTATAGAAATACATATTTTTTTTTGTTTCAAAGACCAATCAGAAATCAACAGAGGCAGAAATCCATTTCAGGTTGGTAGTGTTGACTTCTAGAGCAATTATAGCAAAACCAGAAAATAAGAAAAGTGATTTAAGAGTCTCAACATATAAATATGCAGAACAAAAACGCACTAGGCTTCTTCCACAGAATAGCTCAGCATTACAGCCAGGATATTCACATTTACAGAACATCAAAAAAAGAGAAAAAAGGGCAAAGGAAAAAGAAAATGAAAAAAAGAGAAAGAAGGAAAGAAAGGGAGGGGGAAAGAAGGAAGGAAGGAACGAAGGAAGGAAAGAAATTTGCTTGACACACTGCCAAAATAAAAGATTTCAGACACCACAACAAATTCATATTGTGTGCTCACTACTTAGAAGGGAAAACTAACCCTATTTTCCTATGTCTAAGCAGTCAAAAATTGGGCATAACACTTCTTTTTTCTGCTAAAAGAAACACAGTAGTATGTGAGGGCATTTGCTAGATGGCTGTCTAGGAAGAAATTACTGAGGCACGGATTACTTGTATTCATTTGTAGCTTAGAGGTGGTCTAAATGGATGTCTTCTTCCCTGCCCAAACAGGCATTAATTATCTCCCTAAAGTCAGATCAGAATGAAGATTTGATGGCCATGAGGGCAACTAGTCACTGGTGCAGCTTCTCCTGCATCGTACGAGAAAGACTGGATTTATATCACTGAGGAGAGCAGGAGGAAGGGGTGGAAGGTGGATGAGCATCGAGTTTGTGTCTGTTATTCCTGGCAGACAGGGGGCTCTGAGGATCAGTGCCTGAAGGTAAGTAGGCTGAGGACTAGTAAAATAGCTGGGAAAGGACAAGAGGAAGACTTACGTACTTTTTCCTTACACCCTGGGAGCAGTAAAAAATAAAAACATACTTTCAACCTCTGTTTCCCTCCTTTCAACCTATTTTCCCTCCTACAAAGTTCCTGGAAAGCATATAGTGGTAGGTGAAGGAGAAGCCTTGCTAGCAAAAAAAAAAAAAAAACCCAAACAAAACCAAGGTCTGTTGAAAAAAGCTAAACCCAAAAGTCAGGGCTGGATGACTTGGCATAATGCACATATTTCTAATAGCTGCTGCAACAATTGCAAAAGGTAGTGGTGGATTTGTCATCTCTTGCTGCAGTCAGATGGAGACCAATTCCTCTCTGGAAGATAGGCTTTAGTCAGACTAATCTCTGTGGAAATGGAAGTAGGCAAGAGCCTATGATTTATGCAGTCAGGTGAGAGATGCTACTGTCCCTTTTTTCAATGTAAACTTTTTAAAGGTGAAAGAAATGGCAAGAAAACCCAGACCCAGTCTAACTACAGACTGGATAAATAGTATTTACCGATGAGTTTGGAAAGTGAAATTGCTTTTCCCTTTGAGATTTTCCTCCGTCCTGAGCTTAAAATAATTCTAAAGGGAAAGAAGATGATTCCAGAGATAAAGAAAAATATTCAGAAGTTTCTTAACCTAGAAGCAAAAAATAGAAACTACAAGCAGAAATATTGTGAAATGTCACAGTGTATAGAAAAAACAATGGTTTAAGCTTAGAAACAATCAAAACTGATACAAAAAGCACAGGCAGCTGGCTGCAACAGCTTTTCACTCCAGTTATAATAACAAACAATTTCCATCTTAACTTCTCTATGGCGCACAAGAATCTGGCAGACTTTCTGCTCTCTGAAGCCACTATTACAATTAAAGGTCATTTAAATTTCTAGCAAAGACAATATGGATAAAACTGCATCCTCCTCCCCGAAGGTGGATTTTGATGTACATTAGCAGGTGTTCTGAGAATCCTAAATTGTCATAAACTGTAATTCATCAAATAAAAAGAAGGCTCAGGTATCACAATAGTACTACAAGCTCAACAAAGGAACCACTTAGCTTTTAAATTTCTCTAACTCATAGAATCTTTTGTTGTTAAAGTTGCTTCGTACGAGGATGGAAGCCACAGGGAAATAAATCTAGTTGTCTGACTATGGATTAAAACCTGGAGTGTGCAAACAAAGGAATTTTTTATGTCTTTGACCACTTGAAAAGCCAAATTCCCCCAAATGCCAACCTCTGGGCAGCTGAACACTTTATCTTCCTTTATCTTTTTTTTACTTCTGTGTAATATATTTCTAAAATGTTCTTTCATATATGCTAAATAGAAAGGTAAAATGTTTGTACATCTGCCTTATTTGAAAAAATAGAAGATATAATATCTTATTATA
>NW_009233286.1:0-20654 GCF_000690835.1 Fulmarus glacialis | reverse complement strand
AGGAGCCGCGTGTCAAGCAAGGTACCGGGCCCCGCGGCGTGAGGCGTCCCCGACCAAGGAGCCCCGGGAGCGGTTGTGCCGTGGGGAGGAGGGGTGCAGGTCCAGGCGGCTGAGGGTGCCCCGGCTGGCCGGGAGGGATGGCTTCGTTAGGGAGTCCCCGAGGGCGCGGCCTCTGCCTGGGGGCCTCGGCGATGCGGGAGAAGGCCTGCTAAAAAGCTTGATGTTATTGAGCGTCGGGAGAGGCACCTTAAATCCCTCTGACACGGGATTGGTCAGGCCTGGTGTTAGCCCGTCTTACTTCTGGGGTGTCCCCGAGCAGATGAGCCTTGTTGGCATTGATGTGTTGAGTCAGTTGCAAAAGGTCTGTCATTAAATTGTTGGCGGCTCTTGTGGAGCAAGTGTTGGTGAGGCATTTTCCCAGTAATGAGCGTCTTTTGTAGATGTTCATTCTATATGTGCTCAAAGCCAATGTAATGTGGATTTGGGATTTTTTTTTGTGTCATGGAAAAAGTTCAGAGCAGTTCCAGGGCTGGAGGCACTCCAGCAGCATTAGATGAGCTGAGGGATGAGTGTTCACGGTGCAGCCTGAAAAATGTTTGTTCTGCAGCACTGTGAGATGTCTGTTTTCAATAAACCAGCTTTGTCAGAAGTAGCTCAGATACCTTATAAGATCAGTAACAACTTGTCTTGCAGACTATAAGCAAATCATACAATGGCAAGGCCATTTGCGATTCCAACTTGTTAACACAAAGTCTTGCAATCCATTAACTTAAAGTTCCTGAACCTATTCACGTACTCTGCTTTTACAAATTTGGGCTCTGCTAAATGTATTTCTTGTGTGTCCCACTCCTCCAACACCATGGTGGTCAGTCCTCTTCAGAAATCCTGCTTCTCTCCCAGGTTGTCTGCTGTGGTGAAAAATAAGTCAGTATAAGTGAAAAGTAAGTTAGTATAGTCCAAATACTATGTATTTGCACAGCCTACCAGTAAGTGCCAGTGATTAGCTCGTGAGTGCTAACTGCTCTTTGTAGCTCCTGACCAGAGGTGACTGCTTTTTTCTTAAATGCAGTTATCTAACCCAGTCCTGATCTACAAATGGACTTTCTTAGAGTCTCTCTGCTCTGAGCCCAGATGAGTTGTCCAATGTGCCTGCTGGCAGGCTGAGGAGCTGGGCAGTAGCTCTGCCTCCTTGGAGCTCTGGGGTGGTATGCAGCCTCACAGGGCAGTGAAAGCTGTAGGGTTGCTCAGTTTCTTTATACCTCTGCAGTACCAGAAACAGTATGCGTGTTCTGAAATCCAACAGATGGAATCCAACAGCAAGCTGTGTGTTGTCATTCTAATGATGATAAATAGCTTTGTGAATTAGTATTTTTCTAACACCTGCTAAATGAAAAGTCTTTAAGAACGATCATCGCAGATCAGACCAAAGGCCTCTGTAACTCGGTGCCCTCTCCTAGAGAGGGGCCAGAAGCAGGTACCTAGCTGTCGTGGTTTACCCCCAGCCAGCAAATAACCCCCCCCGCAGCCACTCACCCACCCCCCCCCGCTCCGGTGGGATGGGGGAGAGAATCGGGAGGGCACAAGTAGGAAAGCTCCCAGGTTGAGATAAAAACAGTTTAATAATTGAAATAAAACGAAGTAGAACAGTAATAATGACAATGAGAACAAGAAGAACAGAATCTACAAAGCAGGCGATGCACAATGCAACTGCTCCCTGACCGTGTGTCACGAACGGGGGGCGAGCCTCCCCCCTCCCAGCACCTGGTTTTTATACTGAGCATGATGTCACATGGTATAGAATACCCCATTGGCCAGCTGGGTCCACCACCCCGGCTGTGCCCCCCCAGTGCAAGCATCACCCAGCAACAGCCAAAGCATCAATGGGCCATCAATGCTCCTTTCACACCAAACCCAAAACACAGCACACCCCCCAAGCTGCTGGGAAGAAAGTTAACTCTGTCCCAGCCGGAACCAGGACACTAGGAAAGAATAGGTCGGATATGCAGTGATGCTGCTGTAGGGTACTCTTAAATGCACCAGCTGTGGTTTAGGGTCTTCCTGAGCCAGGTGCAATGTTTTTTCAGTGCCCTTCCAAATTGATTGATTTCTTTCTACAAAGCTATCCTGTCTGCCCTTGGACTTCTGTAAACGTCCAATATTCACAGCTTTAGTGACAAAGAGTTCTGTTACATAGCTATGCGCTTTGTAATAAAAAAACCTCAACAGTCTTGCTTGTTTTGAACCTGCCATTAGCTTCCCTATTTGGCACTCCTTGTTCCAGTGTTGAAAGAGAGTGAGCAGTCAATCCCATTTCCTCTCATTGTGCCATTTGGGATTTTATATTTTGTCTGCTAAGAGTCCCTTCTTTCCTATTCCTTGTTCAAGGGCCTTTCTGTACCTTTGATTGTTTTTGTTGTATATACCTGCATGTTTCTGGCAAATTAGTGTAATATTTGCTTGCACTAACCTGTGTTATGTTGGATCTGCTTTAGCTACTGTAAACAATGTTCTCTGTGTTCTGCTTATGTAATTGATGTTTATTTGCAATTTGCAGGTCCAAAAACTTACAGTTTTAGTTCAACAACAGATTCCAGTGCTGCTGCAAACCTAGATAAATCTGTTCTTAAGGTGAGTATTTTCGTTAGGTAAAACAACTTTGGTTTTCATAGACTCTTAGTCTGAGTAAATATTTCTTCAGCTCTCCTTCAGTATTATGTTATGCAGGTAAACTACATTCAAGTATTAGACACTGTCTTGAGCTTGATATGTTTGGGATTTTTAGTGTGCTTTAAGAAATAGGGGTAAACTAACAGGGCAGGAGAACATCTATTTTTTTTAAGTAACGTGATACATCGCGTGCAGGACTACTAAGAGTTATGTTTGGGCTTCTGCTGTGCATATGGATTCTTCTTGCTGTCAGAGGAAGAATACAGATTTATACAACCTCAGTAGCAAACAAAGTTTGGTTCATGTTTTAGAAGTGTCAAAAATACTAAAATTGTTATTTTATTAATTCTTTTTTCTTAAGCCAGATAGGAAGGAGAGTGTCACAGATTGTATCTTGATGATCAAATTATTTTATACCAGTTCTTGTAAGCAGAGGAGAAAGGCCTTGTTCTTTACAGTAGAAATTTTTTTTTAATTTCCTTACAGTATTTCCTTTGACATACTAAATTTCCTTGAAGATGTAAACAGGGCTTCTCTGTAATCAGGAATGAACTCTTCTATTTCAAATAAAAGCATATAGCTTGCAAGAGTAAAAAGAAAAAAAGTATCCCTTTTATAAGAAATGTTTACCGCACTTACGGAAAGCTGGAAAAGTTGGGGTTTGAATGGCAGAGAGATTTCTGCATTCTTGTTTCCTTAGCCATGAAAAGCATTGATATGTCATAAAAATTTGTAATGTTTTGCTTTGTATCAAATAATTTTCTCTGTGCAGGTAATGATAAATGGTAAGTTGGAGAAAAGGATTATTGATGTAATCAATGACCATAAAAACCAAAATGATGACAAAGGAATGATTTCCAGAAGACTTACTGCTAAGAAACTACAGGTAGAGTTTGAAGTGTTGTTCCCTGACCATTGTTTTAGAATAAACAGTTTCTTTTTTGTCATTTGTATCATGTGACATACTACACTTCTGCATGTAGTACAAGCCAGTGTAGCGTGCTTTCCAGTAGTTACATTAATGATTAGTCAGTGGAATTGACAAGTATGCTCATTAGGAAAGATGGGTCTTTATGCATTTATTCACTAAAATCGGAGTCTTCAGACAGGATAGAGGAATAGAACTTAATCTGAATGTTTTATGTTTCCTACATTGTTCGTTCCATGTAGCTGAAAATTGTAGGTTTATCTTTCTAACTAGAAAATACTTCCTGTACAGAGGCTAGAATGTAGTTTTATTTATACATATGCATACATATTTACAATAAAAGTATTATAAGCTTTGTACACAAAACAAGATTTTCTGCTCAGCCTTCTGATATATTAATTGATGCTATTTAGTTCCATTTAATGCCAGTTATCTGATATGTGGGAAATAGGAGTTTACAAGCCTGTATTAGATTACTAGATTAAATCCTAATATTTTCTGACTTTTTTATTCATAGGATGTATACATGGCTTTACAAAGATTCTCTTTTAAGACTGAGCACATTGAAGAAGCAATGAAAAATACACTTTTATATGGTGGTGATCTTCACTCTGCACTTGATTGGCTTTGTTTAAACCTTCCTGATGGTGAGTATGGTGACAGAGAGTCGACTATGGTTTTTAACAGAAGAGTAATAGGACCTGCTCTGCCATGGGAATGCTTCATAGTAGTAATTAAATATATTGCTTCACTAAGACCAGTAGTCATCCTAGTGTTCCTTTCCTAGATGTGCTGCTGACTGGTTCTGGGATTTTTTTTTAGTGTATAAAGTCTTGTAGACCTCTTGTTTCTACTCTTAGAGTTTTATTGAAGTCCAACAAGCAAATACTGGCTTATCTAAATGCTAAAGCCTGATTTTATTTCAGGCATGCTGTTTTTGTTTATGTTCTTCCAGTTGGCTCCCAACATGCTTTAAAAGATTTTCAGTAATTGTTATTGACATATTCTGTGACATGGGTTTTTTATTTTGAAGATGCCTTGCCTGAAGGTTTTAGCCAGCAGTTTGAAGAACAGCAACAGAAACCTAGAGCAAAATTTTGTTCTCCTGTGTCACAGTGTGAACCTCCACCTCGCTTAGGAGACAACAAAAAGAAAGAAAATGGGCCTGAAACTAAGGTAATCTGAGAAACTCATTTGTATTTACCGGGGGGAAGAGAGTTTTCTAAAATACAGAATTTGCATTGACTTCCAACACTGATGTGAAAAACTTCTGAAAATAGGGTATGCTTGGTAATTGTCACCCACATTATTTTAACTTCAGTGGAATGGTCTTTTTTTTTTTCATTTGAATTCTAAAGGCTCTTCATAGTTCATTTTTGTGGTAAAGCATGGCTTAATTTTCTCATGGAATGGGTTCATTCTGTTTATTCACAGATCAACCCACTTGTGTGGGTTTAAGTTTGCCTATGTACTTGTGGTGTTTCGATTTCTGTGGTTATTGAATCTTAAACGTAGAAATCAAAAAGATTTATTGCGAAAGTGTTTTTTTTTTCTTACAGCAGTTATAATTGTTCAAGTGTTAAGACCTATGTAAGTATATTATGAGATGTTTAGCCTGGTTGAAGAAGTTTGCTCCATGTTTTTTTGTGTTACTTATGTCATATAACTTAGTTTATATGTAAAATTTTAAGCAATAGTTCCTAAATACTGACAGAGAAAAGCATTGGTGTTTTCACTTACTGTTACTACTTTTAATTTTTGTTGCTCCTCCTAGGAGATGAATGTTGGGAAAGAGAAAGACGTGAGTATGAAAGAATGGATTTTGCGATATGCTGAGCAACAGAGTGATGAAGAGAAGAATGAGTCTGTGAAAGAGACAGATGAAGAAAAGTTTGACCCAGTAAGATAGAATAACACTTCATGGAAGTCTTTCAAAAACTGATATGTCTGGTACATCTGCAAGTGGTGGATCTATTTGTTAAAAATTGGGGATTGAATACTTTTTTAATGTTATCTATTTTTACATTTGCAGGTTACTGAATGGGAAATGTGTTGAAACTTCTCCTTTCCTAAGTTGTTTTTCCTTTCCTACTTTTTTGTACTAGGCTCTGAATGCATTGTGCTGGAAAGGAAAAATTCTTGAAACACGTCTCAGTGAGATTAGGAATGTGACTATCAAATTCTGAGAGGTTTTGACTGTTAGTTACATAAAAATTGTTTGTTCCTCCTTTGTGTAAGCTTGGTATAAAGGACAAAACGCCCCCACTTTTTTATTATGAAGTTCATTGAAAGTGACAAGTGTACAATATTCAACTTGTAATTAATAATTCTGTTTCAAATAGAATGAGAGGTATGGACATCTGGCTGCCAAGCTTTCAGAAGCAAAAGAACAAGCAAGCATCTCCAAGCAAGACAAAGACAAGCAAGGCCAGAAGGCAGCACAGGAGAAAATAAGAAGAATTCAGCAAGGTAGAGCTATGCAAATTATCTGTGCTTTATTTTGTGGCCTGCGTATTTGTTAGGCAAGTAAGTCTCTGAGTCTGAATCGATTTCATAATCTTTTATGCCACTGTCTGAATTGCAGGCTTTTCTGAATCTATCCTTTCCATGTGGGTCAAATTCTAAAAAGTCAGTAACATTTCACTACTTCTGGTTTTGGGTGCTCAGTATCAATTGATATAATCGATCTTTTCTTTCTAAAGAATAAATGCTCAGCAATTGGTGGGTGTAAGTTGTATCCTCTCTCTGACAGAAATGGCAATACTTGAAGAACATCCAGTATTTAATCCAGCTATAAAGATTTCAAACCAACAACAAAATGAAAAGAAAAAGCCTCCTTCACCTCAGCCTCAAGAAACCACTTTGAATTTGAGCTTGCTTGAAAAACCCGATGGTGCTGCAAAGGAAGAAAAAGGTGTGTTGCCAATGGTTCAGTACAAGCTTGAAGTGTACCACAAATTTCAAGTATTAGTTCTTGTTTTTCTAGGTTGTATTGCATTGTAGTGCTGAGTCATCAAGCTCTGATTGTGGGAAAGGCAGATGGACTACCTCACTGACCAAGCTGACTTTTTTAGGGACATGGTTTAGGTGGGCATGGTAGTGTTGGGTTGACAGTTGGACTCGATGATCTTAGAGGACTTTTCCAACCTTTATGATTCTATGATTCTATGAAAGGTTCTGTATTTGTTTTAGCAGATGACGTTGAAAGCTGTTTTTGCCGTACTGTCATGTCTAAAATCTTTTTTTTTTTAATTGTAGGGCTAGTTACTGTTTCCATTGTCACCCTCTCATCTTTTTAAACTATTTTCATTGTAAACCTTAAAACTATTACATTATTTTCTAATAACCAAAATTTAGTGAAAGTTCATAAATTATTGGGTGATCAAAGATGGCAAACAAAATATTGTAGTTAATTTCCTGCTAAATACTTTTGTGGGAAAAGGGAATTTATGTATCAGTACCAGTATTTCTGCAAAACATTTCAGAAAATACTGCTCTCTAGTAAAAACACGTTTGAAGAAAAGGTAAAAACATTTTTGTCTATCAACCGAATCTAAAATAAATTTTAGGAGACTTAAAATGTGTCTTTCTGCTCTTGTAGTGAAAAAGAAAGAACCGCTAGATGTAAGAAATTTTGATTATAGTGCTCGAAGCTGGACTGGTAAATCTCCGAAACAATTTTTGATTGACTGGTGCAGGAAGAATTTTCCCAAGAGCCCAAACCCTGCTTTTGAAAAAGTTCCAGTTGGAAAATATTGGAAATGTAGGTATGTATTTCCTATAAACTTTACATTTTCCTTTTGGTTCATTAAAAATAAAAATGCTGGCTACTTCTGTCTTGTCGTGTGGATCCAGATTTGTATGAATATAGTGCGTGTAACCCAAACTCTCTTTTTTAATCCACCAGAGAGCTTATTTCACATTGGATAGCTCTGCAAAAGTAATGCCTAGACTGGACACTATCACAAAAATAAGATTCTAGTGAATGATCCTGTAAAGAAGAGATTAGTTTTTAATTCTGTACTGCTGAATGAAAGGTTCTGAAGTGAACCTGTGAGATAAATTTGGACAATTAACTTCTGGTATTGTCATTCAAAGTAATATATTAAATTATAGATTTTAAGCATATGAATACCAAAAACCTTTTGGGGATCGTTTAAAATAAAGTGGAAGTTAGAAATTTGTATGAAAGCTACCATAAGTTTGTAACCAAAACAGTGCAGTATCAGTGATTTTTAAATTTGTTTTAGAAGACGAGTCTATAATACAGCAGTATAAAGTAGAATATTATCGCGTACAATTAAAGTAGGCATGCCATTACAAATGAGTAATGCTTCTTGAAGGAACCAAGTGAAAGAACCTGTCTTCTTGCTCAAGTTAAAAGCTACTAATATATTGTCCCCCTAAGAATATGAGAAATTTGACTGCTGGTCTCAGTTAAACAGATGTTTGCGTCTCAGTAGATCACTAACTGTTATCTCAATCTATGCTAAGTAGTTACAAGCATACAGACAAATATTTAGCCCTTCCTTCAAAACAATTAACCCTAATGGTGATCTGTATGTCTATAAATACTTATACTTTGAAGAAAATGAAGACATTTGAGTTGGGGCAGGAGGGGATCACAAATTCACTGCTGGAGTCTGCTGCTGAAAAATTTCTGCTATTCAATCAAAGTTTATCAGCTGTTTCTGTTTACAAAATATTACTGAGTAACATTAAGTTTATTTAGCTTAGTTTCTCTATTTGAATTTCACTCTTATGTTTTAAACAAAAACATTTAACAGTTTGCTATTTCTATAGGTAAGAAAAATTAAAAGAAATGCTTGTATGAATTTGTCTTTAAGGGTCAGGATTACCAAATCATCAGATGATGTAATGGCAATGTGCCCTACAATTGTAACAGAAGATAGTATGCAAGCGCAACATCTAGCTGCTACTTTGGCACTCTATCATTTAACCAAAGGACAAGTAAGATTTTCACCAATATTACTGTTAGCCTGGAACCTGCTTCTGCACTTGTTTGTTATAATATCTGTAGTTACATTCTAAAAACAGTTTAATGAAGTGTTTCCCATAAAATTACTTGCTTCTATTATATGTTCATTTGCTTTTATCTATAATCATGCATATGTGTTGCAGCATACAGGGAGAAAATTTTTTGATAGTACAACTGTTCTTTCAGTGTTGTAAAGAATGCAAGTCAGTTGAAAATAAAAAGTGTATTGTTGACGTTTATATTACTGCTTTGATAGTTTCTGTATTTAGAAATAGCTCCCTATTTCGTGTTTTGTCATATCTTTTGCCACTAAAGTTCATTTACACATAAAATTTTAGTGATATTACTAAATAGTAGTAGTACATAAAATAATTTTTTTCTGCTTTTTCCATCTGAAGTCAGTTCATCAGTTACTGCCTCCTACCTACCGAGATGTCTGGCTAGAATGGAGGGATATCGAAAAAAAAAAGGAAGAAGAAAACAAGATAGAAACCAACAAACCTCGTGATAACTTTATTGCTAGATTATTAAACAAACTCAAACAACAACAACAACTACAATCTGAAAATCAACCAAAAGTATCTGAGGGTCCTGAAGATTCCTGGGAAAACTTAGTTTCTGATGAGGACTTCAGCAGTCTCTCTCTTGAGACTTCAGGCACAGATAATTTGGAACCTTCAAGGATTTTGTTCAAAAAGCTGCAAAGTTCCTCCAGATACCAGAGGCTTCTGAAAGAGAGACAGAATTTACCTGTGTTTAAGCACAGATACTCAATTGTAGAAACTCTTAAAAAACATCGAGTAGTTGTTGTGGCTGGTGAAACAGGCAGTGGGAAGAGTACCCAGGTGCCCCATTTCTTGTTAGAAGACTTGTTGCTAGATGAAGGATCAAATAAATGTAATATTGTTTGCACTCAACCCCGAAGAATCTCAGCAGTGAGTCTGGCAACCAGGGTTTGTGAAGAGCTAGGCTGCGAATCAGGACCGGGAGGAAAAGTAAGATTTATCTGAATTCCTTTTTCTAGTTTTGATCAAATACAGGGGGCTAGATTTGTGGTACAAAGTAGAAACATTATTTCTTACACAACCAAATGATTAGATGTTACTTTCTCTTGAAAAGGGCTTCTTGCTATGTCAGCTGTTCTTTCCAAATTGTCACCTGTGAACCTCTGCATATCCATATATGATTTCTAAAACCTTTAGAGGGTGATTAAGAGCAAGAGTATTTCATAATGGGGATGGTCAAACATTGGAGCAGATTGCCCAGACACTGTGGCATCTCTATCATTAAGGATGGAGAAAACTCCCCTGAATAAGGCTGTGAGCAATCCAATCTGGCCTTGAGTGAGGCCCTACTTTGAGAGACACCCCACTTCCAACATAAGTTATTTTGTTATTTGAAGAAAACCAAGGTCCTGTATGTTTTATGGTAGTCTATTTGTGCAAAAATATTTTTGCTTGAGGACTGCGAAGAGCCCTGAAAAAAACACTGAGTTTACCAGCTCTTTGCTGTTCTGGAGAAACTTAGTTATGGATTTCAGTGTATTTTCCCTTCCCTTAACAAAGGAAAGTGTGTGTATGAAAAACAGGTAGTCATTCACCATACTATTTAATTAGCAACTTGTGCAGTGTCTGAATCTAGCAGTGCTTAAATCTCACTTCATTTTGAATATCTCTAGCTTGTATACTATTTTAAGTTATTCCTATATTTTTAATATCTTTTCTTAAAGAATTCCCTGTGTGGATATCAAATTCGTATGGAATCAAGAACAGGAGAAGCCACCAGACTACTCTACTGTACAACAGGTGTCCTGCTTCGGAAACTTCAGGAAGATGGTCTTCTTTCAAGTATATCTCATGTTATTGTAGATGAGGTTATCAGCTTTTACTATTCTGCAGAAACTATAGTTATTCTGGGTCTTGACTTGTACTGAAGCCTTACTATAGATATGTTTTTCTAATTCTAGGTACATGAAAGAAGTGTCCAGTCTGATTTCTTGCTAGTTATTCTGAAGGAGATCTTGCATAAACGTTCGGATCTGCATCTGATTTTAATGAGTGCTACTGTAGACAGTGAGAAGTTTTCCAGCTATTTCTCACACTGCCCCATTTTAAGGATCTCAGGGAGGAGTTACCCTGTTGAGGTAAGTAAACGATTCTTTGATTATGCAAGACACTTTGTATGCATGTATATAGTGTTTGCCTCGTGGTGTGGCTTAACCCCAGCTGACAACTAAGCACCACACAGCCGCTCGCTCACTCCCCCCTGGTGGGATGGGGGAGCAGATCAGAAGGGTAAAAGTGAGAAAACTCGTAGGTTGAGATAAAGGCAGTTTAATAGGTAAAGCAAAATTTACGTGCACAAGCAAAGCAAAACAAGGAATTCATTTGCTACTTCCCATCTGCAGGCAGGTGTTCAGCTGTCTCCAAGAAAGTAGGGCTCCATCATGCGTAACAGTTACTTGGGAAGACAAACGCCATCACTCCAAACATCCCCCCACTTCCTTCTTCTTCCCCCGGGTTTATATACTGAGGGTGACGTCATATGGTATGGAATACCCTGTTGGCCAGTTTGGGTTAGCTGTCCTGACTATGCTCCCTCCCAGCTTCTTGTGGATCTGGCAGAGCATGGGAAGATGAAAAGTCCTTGACTTTTAAACACTATTTAACACACTGATGTTTTAGTTGTTGCTATCAACATTATTCTCAAACTAACTCCAAAACACAGCACTATACCAGCTACCAGGAAGAAAATTAACTTTATCCCAGCCGAAACCAGGACACCTGGTTAGTGGCTGTAGGAAATACACCTATATCACTTTTTTCTTACCAAAAATACATATCTTAAACGTGTGTTTCAAGGACTTATAACCCTTTTCTGTTTTGAAAATATAGAATACCTTCAGTATTTGAAGTACAGGGTTGTACTGTTTTTTTTCTGATGGGTTTATTATTCATTAAAATCAGTCCATCAGTGACACTTTCATTTTTCTCTACACAACTTAGGTAGAAAGGAAAGCATTAAAGAATTCCTCCCACCCCCAATGCAACTTTGTCATTATACTCTTATGTATGTTTCTCATGCCTGTCATATAGGCTATGGTAAAGGTAATGTTAGTAATCATGTGGAGAGACCCATTAACAAACTCATAGCAGCTCTAAGTTTAGGTTTTCAAAAATGATAAGAAAGATTACGTTGAAATTTGTAAGATCTATTACAAGATTAAAAGAGAAGGGCATGCCCTGTTCAGCTTTGTATGTAAGCTTAAAAATAAAAACGGTGCTGCTTAGTTTTTGACATGCCTTGTATTTCTTCTGTGAATTTTCACTAAAGATTTTCCATGTTGAAGATGTAATTGAAGCAACTGGCTATGTTCTGGAGAAAGACTCAGAATATTGTCAGAAGTTCTTGGAAGAGGAGGAGGAAGTGACAATAAATGTTACTAGCAAAGGAGGAGGCACTACAAAGTATCAGGTAAAATAGGCATTTCTAGTTTTAGCTGGGAAATGTTGATTATTTTTTAATTATTTTATCATTTTAGTTCTTATTAAATGTGATTGGATTGTATAATATCAAATACTCTTTCAATTGATAAGACAGACACAATGGCACTCCTACAGTGGAAACCAAATATTTATTAATGCTGCATCCTTGTGTTTATCTCTCCAACTCCTCATAGTTACCTTGATTTTGCTATATTTGACATTGAGTTCTCTTGTACAGCTGTGAGATTCCCAGCTCTAGATCTATAAGTAGCAGCAGGGGAAAACATTTAAGTTTTTTTTTCCCAAAGAATTCGCCTAAGCGAACCTAAGAACAGAAGAGGCAAGGGCATATCCTTTTTAGCTGAAAATATCCCAAGATCCTCCAACTTGGCATGCCAAATGACATGATTTACATTAGATTATTGTGTAGAGTTTTTTGGTTTAACAGGCTATAGTTAACCCTGTAGGTACACTGCAGTGACAGCTGTATGTGCTTTTGGAACAAAATTCTTGAAGGGAAGGGTATCTGAATGCCGCCTGACTTCAGGCAACTTAAGCTGTTCATCTAGACTGTATATGTTTTGGGTCTGACTTGCTCTCTCAGAACCTCTGCAGGACGATTTTGCTTGGTGTGATCAAACACTGATGCATATGTCAAAAAATATGCCCTCATGTGCTCCACTGATTTTTTTTGTTTCCTAAGGCGGTAGTTACCCCATACATCACAACAGCATCCTTTAGTTGAAGCCAAAGTGCTCTCCTGAGTGCTTCTCCGTCTTTGTGGTTTATTTCTGTTGAGCCTTCAGTACAGAAGGATATGTGGTGGCAAGCTTCTTTAAGTGCATTGATTAACAAAGAAATAATTTACAATAGCGCCACTTAACATAGAAGCCTTATGCTAAGTATGTATCTGTAAGATATTTATAAAACAATTTACATATCTGTATGTTCTGCTAATTCTCCCTTCCTCCCCCTTTCCTTCTACTCCAGCACACTGCAGGAGTTGCCACCTAATTCACTCTCAACTTTCACTGCAACCACTAGTTGAGAAGGGTGAGAGAGAGGAGAAAGGGGAGACTGGTTTCTTATACTCCAAAATAGGAGTTTTGAAGGAAGAGTAGCTACCCTGTTATCCCATTTTGAACTGATACCAACTGGATGCCAGATATGGAGCTGGGAACTGTTTTCATTTGTAAAACAGACTATATAGTACTGCTTGCACAAACTTTAATCTTCACTCTTTTTTTTTTTTAAATGTGGGATGTCGTTTAACAGTAGTAGATACCTCTACTAGGTTATGTAGGTGGCTGTGATTTAATCTAACTGACATTAATTTTGGTGGGAAATTAGTCAATTAAATGTGTCTTACCTCAATCTCTGTTTTAAGAAACCTAAATTAAGTGAAGGACAAATTGATCTTCTGCTCTCTTACCTTCTTCTAAAACACTGAGAATATGATTTTTTTTCTGCTCTTCTTTTTTAGGAGTATGTCCCAATCCACTCTGGATCTGGTATCGATTTGGCTCCTTCCTATGCGAAGTATAGCAGTCGTACACAGCAGGCTATCTTCTATATGAACCCTTACAAGATCAACCTTGAACTTATTTTGGAGTTGCTTGCATACTTAGGTACAGTCTACTTCTTAAGAAGTTGATATACTTGGGGCTGTCCTTTGGACTTACTTTCCAGTGCTTTCTACTGATAATGAAGTACTTGACTTCATTCTTAGATGAAACATCCCTGCATTTACTGCAGGGCCCAGAATTAGTTCCTGTTCTCAGGTGAAACTGTTTGCAGATGCATGGTTTTTTTACCTATGTTCCTGTACTGTAACTTTCCAGATAGAAGTCCCCAGTTCAAGAACATTGAGGGTGCTGTGCTGATCTTTTTACCAGGCCTTGCCCATATACAACAGCTGTATGATCTCATTTCGACTGACAGAAGATTTAACTTGCGTGACAGGTAATGCAGATATTTTCTATAAAGTTAATAGTTTAGCTTAATGAATATGTTTCTTGGGTTTTAAGGTCTACTATTCTTGAAAAGGGAAACCAAGAGTTATACCTCTGAGCTGTTTGTGCTACAAATGTACTTTTATTATCTAAAAATGATACAAGCAAAATTGACAGGTGCTTAGGAATGGTACAGTAATAACTCTTTTTTTTCTTTTGATTTCTTTTTTCCAACAAACTTACTTAATCACAAAGCACTTGACTACTTCTTTTCCCCTTCTTAGGGTGTGGAAGCTGCCATATCTGGGATATAGCTTTCTGTGGCTTACTGTTTACATGGAAGTGATTACTTCCTGAGAAGAGATCCAGAGACAGTAATCTACCAAGAGAAATGGCATAGGGTTGTAGTGACAGATAATTTTGAAATTTATTTTGTGGGTAACTAAAAGTTAGCAACACGATGGCATAAAAAGAACATTTGCAGTCAAATTCTAAAGATTCATAGATGGACTGAGATGTCAAGGTCTGGAAAAGAAGGAAAGTACAAATCTGCCTGTCTCATCTCTGAAGGCCTTTATACTCAGTCTGAAAGTTGCATGTGTTTATAGCTCTGTGCAAAGTTTCAGTAATGGTCATTGTCTTGAAAGCACAATGTAAAGAAGTCGGGTTCATGGACACTTAGTTCCCTTTTTTGCTAGGCTATTGATGTAAATTAACCTAGAGTTCTGCAGTAGTAGTATTTTTCCTGCATTACCAAGTAGGAGAACAGCCCTATGAACTGATAGTGTTATCCTTTCTTGATACTGTAATAAAAGACTGAAGCAGACTTTCATGCCTAATCATACAAAGTTTTACTCTTCCAAGAGCCATTCTAGTTGCTTTCTCCAAACTGCTGTCATCGTTCTGGTCTCTTTTTTTTTTTACTGTATCTTCACAAGTGTATATTGATTAGTGTAATTTCTTGTTCTAGGCACAGGTTGATAGCTTTGCATTCTGTTCTTTCAACTCAAGATCAAGCAGCTGCATTTACAATACCTCCTCTTGGTATTAGAAAGGTATGATATGTTTAGAAAGGCAAAGTACACCACTGAAAGGAGAAGCTTTCTGTGGGTGCAACTCTGAATTGTTTTAAAATCAAATCATACAGAATTACACAACAACCAGTTGTTCCTGGAATTTTCTCGCTGCAAAGAAGCAATTCTTCTAATTTGGCAGTCTGTAACAGATAGAAGCTAGCATGCTGTGAAAACAATGGCAGTAATTAGACAGATTTTTAAACCTAATTTTTTTCTGAAAGCTTCTTTAATTGTTGCTTTCCTGTATTTTAACTGTTTTTAACCAGTAACTATAGCTTTTATCTAGGAAAATAGTATTTTACTTACTGCCAAACTAATTCAAAGTTGACTAATTTTGGCAGGTACTAGCTAGTAATTTTGATGGATTAGAAAACAAAAAGTGAATGCAAAATTCTCACTTAACTTTTGATTCTCCTGTACTTAGGGAAAACGAAGCCATTTTCCAAGTAATTTTAATGCTTTGTCAGATTATTTAAGGAAACACTTCTGGGTAAAAAAACTTCAACCAAACTTATTCTATAATATTGATTAAAAGGATGAAAACCGTTAGACATTCCATAATTGTTTTATTTATTTTATGTTGCTTCTTTTCAGATTGTTTTGGCAACCAATATAGCAGAGACAGGTATTACGATACCGGATGTTGTCTTTGTAATCGATACTGGGAGAACAAAAGAAAATAGGTGAGAGTTTGATTTTCATCAGTCATACTGCGATTACTGTAAATATTTGGAGGTTAGTACTGCAAGAATTTTCTAGTATTCTTATTAAACTACAGTTCTGGACAAAAAAGTGTGCTGAGCTCATTGAACAGCTTGCAGTTTAGGTACAAATTTGGGATGAATCTTTGGATTTTCAAATGGTGTGAAGAACAACAAGGGGAGTTGTTCATAGATACGGAGAATCATGATTAAGTACTGGTTTAAAAATATCTATTTAGTATCTCAGTTTTTAGAAGTTATTTTTTGTCCATCTTTTTAAATGTGAAAAGCCCTACAAAATGTGTTAGAAAGAACAATTCTGAATTGCCAGGAAGATGAAGTAATACAATAGCTTTTTTATTTTCCAATTCTTACACTTTCATTAGTGAGTTGTATCCAAGATTACATGATGTACAGTTTCCGCCAGGTATGCTTAGTTTTCAAAACAAAAGATAATACTTTCAAATAAATACTATTTAGAAATATTATTAATATACTGGTATTTAAGTTAAGTATACATCAGAATTTTAATTCTGAAATCTGAATGGGCACTTGCTTTACAATTTTTAAGGTATCACGAAAGCAGTCAGATGAGTTCCTTGGAGGAGACCTTTGTTAGTAAAGCTAGTGCTCTGCAGCGACAAGGAAGAGCTGGGCGTGTTAGGGATGGATTCTGCTTCCGAATGTACACACGAGACAGGTACTGTAAACTTAGTTAGCAAGATTTTGTAAATCACGTAAATATCTTTGCCTGTTTTTCTGTGCAAAAACAAGAAGTCGTGTTGAAATTCACTTTACTGCAAACTGGAAGGATTAAACTGTAAAAAAAGAAGATAATTTGAATATCGTATTAATAAAGTGTTAAAATAGTTTTTTTGTTTCACGATTTTTTAAAAAGTTAATTTTATTCTTAGTATCTCTATAATGTAAGTATTTTGAAAAAAATTTCATAATTAAAGGAAAAGTGCAGCACCAAGGAATTGTAGAAGATCAGTTTTTAACAACATCTACTGCCCTGCATCAAATATATACAAACCTTACCTCCTGAACGTTGAATTTTTTATCAGACAAATCTGTAGGCTTCTGAAGTGGTATCTCTATGGATAAGAGGTGGGGAAAATATCAAATTATACAGCACTGCACAATTAGTTTATGTTACTGCAGTGGAATAACCTTTTTCCTGCTTGTCTGAAAGTCTAAAGCAACTTTCAGCTGAGAAACAGTTAAGGTAAAAGTATTTTGAAATAACCAATAAAGTGTGTATTTTAGCCTCATGCAAGACTTTCAGTTTGAGAGCTATACATTTTAAGAATTTGTTTTGAAAATCAGGGTCTTACTGCCTTACCTTCTCTTTCACTAGAACTCTTGTTTTCCAAGCTACCACACATGCCTTAATTCAAAGGATGAACAGTTCACCCATGCATTAAAACACATGCGACTCCAACCCGTTGCACCTCAAAAGAACATCTGCAAAGAATGAGCATGTGAAACCTGAGTCTATAAGTTGAATTCAAAGATCAAATTGAATGTCTGTGATCCTATGTTTTTTGATGTTGCAGGTTTGAAAGTTTCATGGAATACTCTGTTCCAGAAATATTGCGTGTGCCTTTGGAGGAATTATGCCTTCATATTATGGTATGGTTTTGGTTTTAGAATTACTGGCCTTGCTAGCTAAAAATATTACAGGTGCCTTTGGAGGAATTACACATTCATACTATTGTGTGGTTTTGGTTTTGGAATTACTGACCTTGTTAGCTAAAAAGGTTTGCTAGGACAGCCCTAATCCAGTGTAGTTAGTGGGGCTTCTCCCACCAGGGCAGGGGGGAACCCAGTACCTGTGTGTTGGAAAATCCAGAGCATGCTGCTGAGTGAGAATAGCATACTATACGATTCCAGTTTACCTCAGAGTGACAATTCAAACTTAGTTAAATAGCCTTCAAACTGATTTCTGCTTAAGGAAGCAATTCCATTCCCTCTCTCCCCATACTGAGTGAGTAGGATATGCATGGGAAAACTAGAAGCCTTGCAAATTAGTGCCAGGTTGAACTGCATCTCATCAGGTTTGAGAGTCTCCTGCTCACCTATGACCATTGGTTGTGCTTCTCTGATCAGTGGTCATGCCATACAAAGTCCTTCCAAACAATGAAGCTTTGTTAACCTAATGCGGGGCGTGTTCTGGGAACCAAGAGGCTGGTTTAAAGGGGAGGGAATGTGGGCTTTTGTTTGCAAGAACAGTTTTCCATTTTCCTTTTTAACTACTATAAAAGTTTGTTACAATAAATTTTAATATTGAAATATGTGCCCATTTACTCCACAGAAATGCAGTCTTGGCTCTCCCGAAGATTTCCTTTCCAGAGCGTTAGACCCGCCACAGCAGCAAGTAATTGGTAATGCAATGAACCTGTTGAGGAAGATTGGGGCTTGTCTGTTAAACGAGCCCAAGCTGACTCCATTGGGCCAGCACCTTGCAGCCCTTCCTGTCAATGTAAAGATTGGCAAAATGCTTATATTTGGTGCTATATTTGGCTGCCTGGATCCTGTGGTGAGTAAAAAAAAAAAAAAAACCCGCCACAGCAGCAAGTAATTGGTAATGCAATGAACCTGTTGAGGAAGATTGGGGCTTGTCTGTTAAACGAGCCCAAGCTGACTCCATTGGGCCAGCACCTTGCAGCCCTTCCTGTCAATGTAAAGATTGGCAAAATGCTTATATTTGGTGCTATATTTGGCTGCCTGGATCCTGTGGGGAGTAAAAAAAAAAAAAAAAAAAATCTCTAAATTTAAAAAAAGTATAGAAATGGTTAATGCTTTACAATTAATCTGATTGCTTGCAATATGGTATTTTGAAAGGATGATGCAAGAAGTTAAAATGCTTATTTTAAGGTGAGGGCACCTGGACATCATGGAGTGGAACAATCTAAGTGTTCTTTACGGTTGGACTCCATGATCTTAAAGGTGTTTTCCAACCTAAATGATTCTATGATTCTAAACTCCTAGGTACTATTCACAAGGGGATAGTCAGACTTGGTCTCCAGTTCTGTTATGATCCCAGGGAGTATGACACTTAGAGAAAAAGCCCTCTTACATGTGGGTTAGACCAATTTGGATTACCCCACAGTTTGTGGGCCAGGAACATGTTGATGTAAAGTTACTGCAAATTAATTAATGTGGTAACTTGTTATATGAAGACTGTGGCAGAGTTCACACTTTCAGCTAATCTGAAAAATAAGAGGAAGCAAATTAGGAGGAAGCATGGGTATGTTAGTTGCTGAAAACTGAAAGTTAAAATTCTTTTTTCTCTCAATATTTCCTGTTAATGTGGTATAATCTAAAGCAGTTGTTTAATCTGACCTTCAACTGTATCGTATCGGGTATTGCTCTGTCATTTGACAAACCATTTGATGTGAGTTTTGAGATTTAGTATTTTTTTATCAGTGTATGTAAGGCACTATGTAAGCAATGCTTTAATGGAAGTAAGTTCTGGATTCTATGTAGGAAATTCTTATGATGATAAGTCTTCCCTGAGACTTAGTAGAAGATAAAATAAAGTATCATTAAATATTACTGTAAAAGAAAATTTAAAGCTATTTGTATGATAAACCTGTAAGCTTATAACAAAATACTCTTAAGTGATGTGTACTTTGCTAATTGCAGGCAACTCTGGCTGCTGTTATGACAGAAAAATCCCCATTTACTACACCAATTGGTCGAAAAGATGAAGCAGATCTTGCAAAATCATCTCTAGCAATTGCAGTTTCAGATCATATAACAATCTACAATGCTTATCTGGGGTAAATGATAATTCTTCTGTGCTTATAGTTAGATGCAGATAACAGCTTAACAGCTATTAACACTTAAGTAATGTAGTTCTGTAAAGAATCCTTAATAAGTATCTTCTCTTGAATTGCTTGCACCTGAAGTTTTTCTCTTCAGAGTAACAGTAGATTGCCAAATACTGTTACACAAAAGGATAGCTTGCTTAGTGCTTTATCCTTTAACTGCTTTTAACTATGCTTGCACACATATAGAGGTGTACTGTGTCTGTTTATCCTAGTGTTTAAAGTATTTTGTTTGTGGTGTGCTGACCTGAATGTTTTGTATTTGAGAAAGTACAAATGTATGTATTATAAAATGACATACTTTTTTTTTCTTTATAGGATATTATCACTAAGTCTCAAAAACCACACCCGAATTTTGTTTCAACTGTCAAGACAGACAGTTCTGTTGAGAGAAAATTACCTTGTATTTTTGGTAGTGTCTGTCCAATTTATGCTACAGGCATGTTTTCCGGAGTGCTCTTATACCAGCAGCAATCATCTTCATTAATGCCACTTATTTCTAATTTTGATTGGAGAATGCTGACCAAAACACAGTATTGCCTTTTAACTTACTACCACTTTCATATTGTTATACTCTTGATATGATTCTTTTTACTGTAATAAGACAGGATTTTTTCCTTAGGTGGAAAAGGGCTCGACAAGAAGGGGGGTATCGTGCCGAAATGACTTATTGCAGAAGAAATTTCCTTAATAGGACTTCATTATTAACTCTGGAGGTAAACCAAATAATTATGCTCTGCACTCAAAAGTTATTTGTTAAAATTTCCCTCTGAAAATGCCATGCCCTTTCAAAGAGGTGATATATCACAGTTACTATTTAGACAAATCAAAAACAAGTGGAATGCTAGGGACTGATGAAATGCACACCCTCAGTCGAGGTAGCTGTGTTTGCATTTGAGTTTTGATATGCACACTTTGTTGACATATATCTTTGCAGTCACTACCATTGGAGAAGCTAGTCCTTACTTCCACCAGAATATCAAAACTTATCATAGAATCATAGAATCATA
>NW_009233285.1:13533-22088 GCF_000690835.1 Fulmarus glacialis | reverse complement strand
TCCGCCCTCCAGAAGTCCATGGTTTTGCTGGCCCCCTTCTTTACTTCACCAAGAATTGAGAATTCTATCATTTCATGGTTGTCACTAAGCCCAGGCCGGCGTCCAACCACCACATGTCCCACCGGGCCTTCTCTGTTTGTGAACAGCAGGTCGAGAGAGGCACCTCCCCTGGTAGGCTCGCTTATCAGCTGTGTCAGGAAGTTATCTTCCACACGCTCCAGGAACCTCCTCGACTGTTTCCTCTCTGCCCTGTTGTATTTCCAGCAGACATCGGAAAGTCTGACATCGGACAGACCACACTCTGCCAGATGACACCATCACTGAATCCTTTGGGTTTTAAGCCTCCAGAGTCTGGAGAAAGTAAAGACGAGAAGTCAGAAAAAGACAGACACAATGGAGAATTTCTCTAAAATTCCTGAGAGCTGATACCTTGCTCCAACTTATCTCCAGCCTCCTTCCACAGCTTAATCACTGGCTTTCGCAGGTCCTCCCTGAAGGTGTGAGCCTTGGAATCTGCAGTTCCGTCCTGTTTGAAAGCCTCGGGCAGGCACAAGCAAAAAAAAGTGACAAGTCTAAAAAATTGCCAAGGTCTTTTTTTGTTGTTTTGACTAGCCATCTGACAGCAGAATTGTTTTTTTACACAAAAGATAAAGCACAAGATGGTGCAGCAGTGCTTGTGAGTACAGCTTATCTTCCCTTCAGTTTTGTCTGCAGCACACGATACAGCCAATTTCAAAGCAATAGCAACAGGTGCATACTGGCAATCAAAATGCATAAACTACATGGACAGATATCCCCAGTTGTCAGCACTCCTTTCTATCACACTGTTGCAGTGGGTACCTTTTTGAGATGATCTTTCAAGCCAGCAATGAGAGAATTCAGGCTCCCTGTGTTTGACTGTGCTCAGTTCTTCAGATATCTGCTCTGAATAGTGTCACAGCAGTCAATGAAGCTTTTTACTTTTACTTTGTTGACCATCCAGGAGGCAACACAAGCTGCCTGTCAAATATATAGTATCCACTCTGATTAAAAGACTCACGACATGCTACAGGTCTTCGACATAAGCAGACAGTATAAACCAGCAACTTGTCACCTTGGAAGAAAATTAAGCCTTTGGCATTTTATCGAGCATCTACATCAATGTGACTGGCAAAGGAAAGTAATAATGAATCGGAATGGATGCCACAGAAAAACAGTGTCAGTATGTTGGAGCAAGCAGGACTGAAACTCATTAGTTCATTAACTTTTTGCTATTGTGAGAAAAGGTGTAAAGCTGTCCAGGTATTGCAAAGTTTAGACATAAATAGCTTGTGTTTCTTATTATTTTTGAGCAGCAAAAATTGTTTTCTCCCAAAAATCTTACACTCATTAAAAAATAATTTAGAAGGTTATTAAAATAAGTTATTTATGTAGTGGGATGCATCACTGAAAAATGTTGAAGAGGCATCCAAACAGTGACTCAGTATCTCCAAAACAGAAATGACAGCTTACTTTTACTTTTTCTTACATAAGTTTAGTAAGAACCGCATTAAAGTCAACTGGTATTATTTAAAGGATTTTTTTTAAAAGGTCCTCTGTTTTATAAAAGTACCTGTTAGCGGACTAAGACCTAAGCTCTGAAATATCATCCCTGAGAATTTTCTCATGAAACAGAAAAACTCATTTTTGTTTGGTCAAAATAGCAAAACATTTTAATACTGTGAACATTTCTGTTTTATTTCTGAGGCTATATAATGGGTAGAGTACCATTTCAGTGATCCCATCTGCATTCTGTCTAAGGACCTGTGACTGATAATGCCTAGTTGTTTCAACGTAGATGTCTACAGGTAACAGTGGAATAACAGAAAAAGAATAAAGCAGCAATACTCAGCAGCAAACCAAAACAAGATGCTTTGTAGGAATGACTTCATCCACAGCTGACTGCTGTCTTTAGCCTCTGAGCAAAAGGAAGCTTTAGTATAGGCCTGTACCATTTACAAGCTTCATGACTTGCTGCCAATTTGTAGAAACCAAAGTAAACTTCTGGCAGGACTCCTACATACCATAGTAGTTAAAGAAACTATCGTCCCACCCTGATTTTGACTACAAGCCTTGAAAGATTAGTCTAATGTTTCTTTCTACCCTCCTATTCTCCTTAGCCAATAGAAGATTTAATGTAAAACTTCAAAAATATAATTATGGAAAGTGCCACTCTGGTTATCTTCAGTCATTTCACAAACCCCCAGTTAATTTTTTCTCATTCCTTTTTCCCCACCAACAAGCCTTGGCAACAGAAAGCCTTCACTACTAATTAAAAGTGAAAAGCTAGCAAACAGACCCAGTACCCTGATGTTTCACAGCTGCATGCAAAGCCGCCCAGAGACACCTGCTTATTTTTACAGCAATTCTTTTTACTCTTTATCATTCTTCCATCCCTTAAGGTTGGGTTATAAAATGAGGCAGAATGAACTAGATCATTTCATGAAACGATGGCACATTTGTACTTCCCACCTTTACTGGAAGACACAAATCACCATTACACAATGTTGTCCAGTTGCTATAGCAGGAAGCAGGAATCAACCAAACTGATATTGCACGTTACGAAGTCTTTGCAAAGTATGGCTTTCAGAATGTTCCCTGGCTGTGGTTACCTCAACTTCCAGGCACAACTTGAGTATCCAGTGCCAAATGACCACGTATGCTGGATAATCAGAATTCCTGCCACAATTTCTGAAGATATTTTAGACACATAAAAATATTGACAGGCTACTAGTAGTGCTTCTCCGTACCTATGTAATTGTTTAATTCTTGTTGAGTCCAGTGGGAACTAGGGAAGGAAGGGTAACAGCCCCCAAAGTTGAAAGTGCTTAGGTGCTGCTTACCAGGCTCAGTGTATTGCTAACTGGAAATACTGAGCCTCTAAGCAGAGGTTAGGCTGCCAAGACTGAAAGCATGCTTCATGTATCCTCTGTGTCCAAAAGCTGACTCTACACTGATGCTGTACCTCCCCGTAACACTGACGAAGCTCAGTACAGTGCAGCATCTGCCCTTCCACCACCACATCTCACTGCGGGACCTTAGGGGTTGCTCAGTGAGAGTACTCACCAGGGAGGTAGGGTATGAAAACTCAAATCCCCCAGCTCTAGGAGAGAAATGAATCGGTCCAGTTTTATATCCCATATAAAACTCTAACTAGCAACAAAACAGAAAGCAGCCTCCCTTCTCTGGACATGCTTTGTAAGAAAGTGATGACTTCAGTACCCAGCCAAAGAAAAAGATCCAGCTGTGATTCACAGCTGAAGATGTGTGGCTCCTTGTAGCACCAAAGAGGGTGAATCCCTGAAAGTGCACCTAAACTGGGAGGCCTCCAAGTGTACCCTTGCCATACCCCAACTCCAAGGACAGGAGCATCTTCACGCAGATGAGCCAGGAGTGTCCCCAAAGTGTGTGTGGGGATGGGGGGTGGTGGACAGCAGGAGAGAGGGACGTGCTGGATGCAAACCGGCAGCTCAGCTGAGGAGTATTCGCAGAGAGCCAGGCTGACTGTCACATCTTTTCTCAAAACTCCTTGTAGGCCACTGCTGGCAACTGCCTGTCCCTCACACTCAGTTTTGCGGACGACAGTCGTAGGCACTTGGGGCATTCTCAGACGGTCACCTTAGTTCACTGAAACTGGCATTGCCAGTGAAAGGTTCGGGTCATGCTTAATTTTCCCCACTTGTGCCTGTCTCGCTCTCCTCTGACCTCAGGCTTAGCTGAATGAGGTATCTGCCTCACCTGGCTGAAAATGCAATTTGCTGTTGCTGTTGTTGGCAGTGCAGTTTTCAGCATGTTTCACTCTGGAGAGCATAAAGGCTGGGAAAAGGAGGAAAGAGCAAACATGAGGTAAGGAGTCGGGGTAACCACCCTTTTGTGGTGATCATGCAGCCGCGGTTTTGCTCTTCCAACACTTTGTACGGGGCTGTAATATAGACACCTAATTCAAAGCTAGGGCTGATGCTGAAGTGGTCAGCCATACAAATTAGCTGTTGCAGCATGCTGAGTGGCAATGCCTACCTACTCTGGGCTGTAAATAATTTACGTTCCTATGTTCCTACTCCGTTTTCAGGTAACTAGCATGTTTATAAACCTTGCTTGTAGTCCTGAGACCTCTCATAAGCCAAACCAAAGATTTCTCTATTAGCCACCAAAAATGTACAGCACATTTGCTGATTCTGACCTTTCTACACCAGTGACAGGACACCTCTTAAACTGAGACAACAACTGGACATGAAATTCCTCAATTATAACAAAAACAGAAGGCTTTGGAAAGAGCAAGAATTGATAAGACTTTTATTCATTCTTCTGTTTCAATGAATGTGTGTCTTGAGGCTATCTCCTAACAACTTCATTGTAGTATTACCATTTTCCGTACGAGCCATCTAGCTCCGAAATCCTCGGCTTGTCACTAACTTAATTGAGGCAATGCAGCAACCAGGTCTATCTACCATTTGTTCCACATCAGTGTTTTCTTTTTGCTTAAACTTAAACTAGCCTGCATGTGCAGAATGTTTACACATTTCAAAACAAAGGGTTTTACTGAACTTCTCTTTTTATTCTCTCTTGGTACTTTTGCTTTAGGAGATTTCTAGTGAAGAAGAGGCAGATACGATTCAGTAAATTGAGCTTCTGTATGAAAATAGGATAAGAAAGATATGCCTAACAGGCAAAAGGGAAAGAAACAGCTCTTGCATGTACTTGTTTGTAGACAAAAATATTTGGCAGTGTGTAAACAGCACCAAATAAGAACAACTGAATGAGTACATAGGCCAAGATTGCAGTCCCAAATAAATAAACTATTATTATTATTCAAATTAATACCAACATAATATGTTTATATGTGAAACAGTATTTCTAGTCACCACAACTAAGGGGTGTGTGTGTGCATATGTACATTTATTTACATAGCTTCTAACAGCTAAATCCTTACATATTTCTCATCTCAGCCTACCGGGCAGGATCAGGCTGACTAACCAAACAAGCATTTGGCAGAATTCACTTCAGTTTTCACAGTTATTTCACCCTATGGCTGAAAGTAGCTATGACAGCTCCTTGAGATTCACCGTAAGACGAGTGGATCTATATGTAACAGGCAGCTATGCGTAACGAGGTCCTGTTTTTCAGCCTCTCCATACCTGGTTCCCTGCTGTTATGAAGAAGGTGTTGACCAGGAGAGGATTCTCCCATCAAAATGTAATGCAAGGTTGCTCCAATTGGTTTCTCCAGTCAAACCAATGTTAAGTTTTGCTGCTGACTCCCAGCTCGCACCTGCTGCATTCTTCTGGATAAAGTTTGTGGGATTGTAAGGAAGAGACAACACAAACCCAAAAGCATTTCAGTCGTGTAAAGGACAAAGTTTCATCTCTTGTAGTCTCTCTTCTGCAGGTAACCAATGCTAAATGCTTTCCACAATAAAATAAAAAAACCCAAACCTCAAGAAAACAAAATCCATAATCCACATGTTGACAGCTAGTACGATTATCCTTCCTCTAATTCATGCAATTCCACAGAAAGGTGTTTCTTTCTGCCAAATATCTAGTTAAAAAAATGTTACTAACAAATAACTGCCCTCAAATATCCATGGGGGCAGAAAAGTGGCCTGCTTCCTGAAGTGAGGTGTCCCTCCCAGTGTCTCCCCCAGCCTTCACCACAGCACATCTAAAGACCAGAGTTGGAATGACAAATATCAGGAAGCTGAGATCTGGAGGCAAAATACATCATTCATGGAGATATATCCAACCAGTCATGTGACACAGATATTATAATCCAGCAGAATTGCCACTTCTGGGTTTATAAGGTTTCTATCAAATCTCCACATGTAAAATCTCCATCACTTTAAAAGACATTATTAAAGAAAAAGAAAAATCTCTATTAACTTGTCTATTTCTTCAATACACAAAGTCTATAAAGCTCAAGAAAGTCAGAAGCCAAGCCAGTTGTCACACCTAACAACCTCCCAATAACTCAATGAAATAATATCTGAGAAAAGTAAGAGTCACCCCTTATATTCTGCATCCCAAAGGGACTGAAAATGGTTCATTTGACATGCCCAGAACTCTCAAACTAATTTTTATGTGTTTTCAGATGGCTCCAAATGCTTTCAAGGAGTAAGTGTCATGCAGTGTGCATGGAAGAGACATAAATATGTATTTCACAAAGATTTAAATGCAAATCACGCTGCTTTATGAGGATTCAAGTTTCCTAGACTTTCATAGAAGAACTGGTCCTATCTACTTGATGAACTAGATTGGAAATGTCATGAATGTCATAGTGACTTACTTGTTCTCGTTGCTGGCATCATATCGAGGCATAGGGTCAAAATCATTTCCATTGACATCAAAACTGGCCTGCGAATCCTGTAGCCAACAGGAGAAAGAAAACGAGTTTCTCATTAATTAGCCATTGACTCATGTGGCCTGTACATTCTTCAGCAGGTTCCTACAAGAGAGTAATTAGGTTAACTAACATTCCTGCGGTTTTATGATGATTGCATGTTTTAGGAAAGGATTATATATTTAACAATTACAGGATTTACATATTTTATTTTATTTTTTGAAAAAGGAGAAGGATAACAAATGCTCTGAAAAATCATAGTTCCAGTGTCAGAGAGGAAACAGAAAGTGGTGTTTCATTAAACCGGAAGACTACATTTCTTGTAAGAAACTTTTGGAAGTTAAGAAAGTTCATTCTCAAAATTGGGATTTTGCTAAATGTTTCAGGATTCAAGAATTATCTGCACAACAATGACTGAAATTTCAGTCATAGTTTCAAGGAATAAGAATAATATAATTTTCTTAAGAATATTGTTACAAAAATACAGCTTGAAATGCAACATAAACTTCATTCTCATTTCCCTGGGAGTGTAACTGTTTCAAATGTTTGCAAGCTATCTCCATATTTTTGTTCCATATTTTACATTTACCAGGATTCTTAGAGCTGAAAATAGTTTATAGAGTAAATAGCTGCTGGTTTGTATGGCTCCCATTAATCGATGCGGTAGCATGTGGTGTGTTGACATGGCAAGCAGCTCTTTTTAATCTCTTCTTTGTTCAAAACCAGTTACCACATCCACCTCAAATATTCCTGTTTGTAGCCACACCAGCAATAATCTGACATATAGAAGGCATTTGTCATCAACCAACCAATGTGTACTGCTTTGGGGGAATTCCTTGTTGGCATGAGGAAAGGGAGAGAGGACGTGGTAAGGGAATAAATAGCTGCTTTAAATTCAGTGGAAGGACAGTACTGGGATGAGGTGACATATGATACAATCCGGGTCATTCACTGAGGAGGTAAAATTATGTTTGGTTTGTTTAAATAACTTAAGAGATTAAAATGAAAGATGTGGCATGCATTAGGATCAAGCATACATTGACAAATAGGGCAGTTGCCTGTCATTTGTGTTTGTGCAGTCCTCCTCATGTATTTCAAAGCTGAGTTCCACTTGCAGCATGGGGAAGGATACGGGTGTAAGTATGGCTAATTTAAAATAAATGGCTTTAAACTGTGGACACGATTGTAGCTTTTGATGGATTGTTAAAGGTATTTTTGTCACCTTCATCTCTTCAATGCTCTGTCAAGATGATATGCTTGCTGGCAAAAAGCTCGTGTTCAGGGTTCTTTTAAAAGATCTAAGTCTGTAATAGGACTGAAGGTATATGCATGCCTTGCACTGGTCATCTTCACCAGTCTGGCTCAATCCAAATATATTTATTTGTTTTCTTACTTCATGTGAATGTACACCTTGCACACTTTATTTCAGAGAAATTATAAGGTCCTCAAGGTCATGTGCTTTCAGGTAATGCCTACTCCTAAAGCACAGGACTAATCACTCCAGCAAAGTGCAGTCCTGATGCTCTGAACAGCCTCAAACTCTGACACTAACACAAGAAGTCACCCACTAGAGAAACAGCTTCTCCTCACGTTATACAATCCTTCCAAGGTATACTAAACCAATCATTTAAATATGATGAACCACAAGTGAACAGAAACCTCCTGAGGCAACATGAAACATAGAATGCAGAAAACAAAACTCTATTACAAATTGTGACGGGACTCACTGCAGCTAAGAGAGATTTACTAGAAAGAACCCAAAATATCCTACAACTGTTTTTAACTGAGTGAATCATAACAAGTCATGTCCTTTTCCTTTAATTTTATTTATAGCAGTAAGATAAATAGCTTTAAAAATAAATACATGAAGGATATGCCTAAAATTACAGTCTTTGAGAAAAGCTACTGTCTTGCTAGCTAAAAGTATTGGCCAAAAATGGACTCCAGCCACATGCATTAACTGAAAAGCAGTGTATCCCTTTTCTAAGTTCTGAGAGTGTGAGGTTATTAAGTAAAATAATTACAGAACAAAGAAAAAACATCTGATGATTAGTTCCAGTCCTTCAGAAATTTAGATGCCTCAGATTAAGAGGCATCCAGATATTAAATACATGCTGAACATAGTTTTAACTAAAACAATACAGATTACCAAAAGCTGTGTTCCTTCCTCCCATCGGTGTTAACATTTGAGGAAACCCTCGTAT
>NW_009233285.1:0-13502 GCF_000690835.1 Fulmarus glacialis | reverse complement strand
TCCCTCCTTCCTCCCTCCATCTTTTTAGGAGCAGCAAATTTATTCAGGGTAATAATAAAGCAGCAAATCTGGACTCCTGTGGACACTCACATAATTCTGCATCAAGTCTGGATGGTTTCTTTCGATGCCGTCATCCAGGATGGTGACCACAACGTTCTTTCCAGTGTAACCTCTCTTCCAAGCACCTACTATATTCATATCTGATTGGCAGTGGTGGGTGGTATCACTGCAGTGCTGGGGAGAGAAGTGGAGATAAAGATGTTGGATGTTGCAGATTAGTGAGCAGTGTGGGGTTGAGATATTATCCTACTTACATTAACGTTACCATTTAAATCAGCACATGAGCATATTGATTTGAATAGCAACTATGCAAAATCAACAACTTCATTTAGACAGAAAATAATTTAAAAAGAAATGCCAAATAAAATGAAAATTGTTAAACCTGCTTATTTCTCTTTCAGATTACTCTTCATGCTAAGCAATAGAAAAGAGAAGCGTCGAGCCATACTGAACCACTAGAAGTCATGTGTAAAACAAAGCAACTATTCCTGGCTGTTAAGCATGCTCATTTGAAATGTACATTTGAATTACTCGACTTTTTTCAGAAAAACAAACCATATGTGGATAAAAGTAGACAAATGCCTGTACATAGAAACAAAACTTGCTTTTTGGAGCTTATGTGCTGTATAATTTCTTGACAGAACGTCTGGAAACTAATCCAGATTCATTTCTATCTACAAAAGAAGGCTTTTGGCAGATTTTGTGCAATATCAGCAGGAGATGAGCAGCAGTTAAGAACCTGTAACCAAAACAACACCCTGAAAAACTTGCAGCTTAAGGTGTCTGATGACTTGTAGATAGTTAGATTGAGAACAGGCTGAGGTACAGCTTTCACAGCAACCGAGACCAGTGTGGTGGAGAAAGAAAGTTTAGGTACTTTAAAACTGAAAGCCTCTTCCTTGACATGAATGCACCCAGCTCATGTGAAGAAATCTGGCTTGCCATGGAAGTGCGACATGAACCTCAGGTATTCGTATGCCCCATTAGCGGCTCTCCAACCCACAGGCAGAGCCCTCCCCTGTGAAGTGAGTTCAATGAGCCTCTCATCAGCACTACTTTCCTCCAGCTCCTCCAGGCTCAGAGAGAGTAACAGGAAAAAAAAAAAAAGAGGGAGTGCAGGGAAGGGGAAAAGCAAAGGGTGGGAGGAAGGAAAACGAAATTAAAAAAGAAACTTGTATCATAGCAACAGTGGCCACACAAGCATGCTCCACTTCACTCCCTGCCCCACTGCCTCATGTCCCCACTTCAGCCTCACGTTTTGGCACTCTACAATTTGTAAGGAGTATGAATACATTCAGAGGGATGCACTCCGCCTTGACTTAGTCCACCCCTCTCCTCCCAAATGTAAGCACACTGAAGAACTGTTAGCCATACTGGGTGCAAACTGACATCAGATTACTATTAAATCATAATTTTCCTCCTCCTTTTTCTCCAGTTTACCGCCCTGTACTGTCATACACAAACCAGAGGATTTAAGAGCGGTCATTTGCTGTTACTAAAGCAAGATTATATTATTAGGCACTATATATATGTACATAATATAAAGTCTATCTTACGGTCTTTTCCTTCTGTCTGCAAGTATCTGTGTCTCTGACTTCAGGGACCGGTTCCAAGGAATGTATAGGGCAGGCTTAATGCTTTTGTTCTGTATATTGCGTGGAAATGCTCACGGTGTTGGCCTTATGAAATTAATTACAGTCTAAACTTGCCATCTGTACACTGAATGTAATGGTTGTACACATGAGGCTTTCTCATATACAAACAAGGGGGTTAAAAGTGAGTAATGTTTCCAGGTGCCTTTGCATTTTTCGAAAGTGTTACTGAATTAAGTATCAGAAAATACCTGCAAAAGCTATGAATATCATCATTCACATTTTGCTGATGTGAAGTCAAGGAGACAAAAAGGTGGAAGAACCAGCCTCCAGCCACAGAGTAAACCCTGGAGAGAACTGCAATGGGCAATCAGGATTCCTGGCTCTGACCTCCAGTCAAATTTACTGGGCCATTACACTGCCCCTTCATCCCCTTCTCTGAAATGCCAAATGACCCTCTGGCTGCTTTGCTGACTGTCTTGTCCTCTCTTCCTAGGGGATGAACTTGTTGCTTTCTTTCCATGCCAGACAAACCACTCAGGCTGAGCAAGCATATGGGTTTTTAATCCCCATTCCCTTGCAAGCACTTTGGCTCTTCACCAGAAGATCACTTTTTTCCCCTTAATGATGTTGGCACAGTCAGTTGCCCTCAGTTACCTTACCTGAATTTCTGCTTTTGTGATGGTGACTGAAGGGTGCTAATTCATCAGCTGCTTTGCTACATGCATGTAGACAAACACAAGACAAGAGACATGTCTTGCTTTACCACATGCTCTGATGATTCTCTCAAGAGATGTGCCAGATCAAATTGATATTCAAATTATCTTTCTCTGCTCCAAGACTGGCCAGAAAGCTAGTTTAAACATTCTTTCTGCCTAAAAGAAATTCCAGAGATAAAGCAGGCATAACTGTGTGCCCACTTATAACTTTGGATCCCAGCATATGTAACATATGGATACAAAATGCAAAGGCAGCACAGAAGCATCCGAGTGGGAGTAGTTCAACAGCAGCTGAAGGGTTCAGTTCTTATGGTTTACAAGATACAACTTATTTTCAAGTCCTACTAAAAATAGCATCTTTATTTCCCTACTCTTCTTCTTCCTCTCAATTCTATCTATGGCCTTCTCTCCCTGCTCCTAACCTTGTTCTTCTCTTCCAACACTGTCTTTTACCACTTAAATTCCAGTTTTGTTTGGTTCAACATCTGATCTCAGATTCCCGTATTTGAACCACAAATTATACCTTCCCCTGGATTAGTGTGTGATTTTCTCCACATTAATCAGATTGTGCACTTTTCTCTCAAAGCAGTCAGATCTGGCATTTATCAGGAACACTTTAAAACTTGGAGTGCAATTACTCTTCAAATACTATATAATAGGGTGTAGATATGCTGTTCCACATTGAACAGCATCTAAGATGCCATCTATTACTTGGTTTCACTTGCACTTTTTCCTGTCCCTTTAAATTCCTCTTTCCTTCAAAATCATTTCTTGTAAGGAATTTTCTGCTATTGGGTTCCATTCTATAATTTTTCTTTAACCTTGTGCTGCTTCTTTACCACCTATCCAAATTACATTGTCAGCTTCTTAGCAGAGGGCTGTTTTTTAATGAATTTGGAAGCACTGTTTCAATTTACAGTGTTACCCAAATGAAAAATAATAAAACATCTGTCACGATAATAAAAATTATGTGATCCAGAGTGACTGACTTTTATATCAATGGGCAAGTACTGAATTTTATAGCTCATTTTCAATCTATTTTTCCTGTTCTCTCTTTTTAGAATAAAAACAAACTTTGTCATGATAATGTAAAAAAGCTGTATGCTTGAAAGTTTTTATTAGATCTGTTAATCTTTGAACTTTGTTTTTTTTAATTTCAAAGGGAATAGTATAAAAAAGGTTAGTCTACAGAACTTCCACCCTCTCCAAGCAGATAAAGTAATTCAGAAATTTCCTGCATTGGTACCATGACTAGACAACTGCAGTAAGCCAGCACTATTTCAACATATATTGTTTTCATCTATTGCCCGGGGGATACCACCAAAAGGAATAAACAGCCTCTTGCCCAGTTACATAGAGTAATTTTATTGAGATTTTTAAAAGGTATTCAAAGGATGATGTTTTTCTTTGGACTGTTTAATTGGAAAATGTTAATGATACCACCATTAGTATTTAATAGAAACCATCTGCAAGGCTGAGAGACTCTTGAAGTACATGTGGGAAGAGAGAGGATATATAGTAAGAAAAATTTCAGATATTGAACTTTTCTCATACTTGAAATACAATGCTTATGAGCATAAAAAGACAAAAGAATCACTTAGACATCTTTGGACAGACAATTTGGAAGCCTGACTTTGTGCAATTAACAAGCAGACATAACATTAGAAAGGTTTTCTGTTTTGATGTTTGCACAATGCTTTCAGTATCAGAATCAGGCCTGGATTCTCTTAGCTATTTTGTGAAATTCTCTCCAAAAACTAGCTTATGGTCATTATCATTATCTTAACGTTTCTTGTCTGCTGCACTAATTTTTGTCGTCAGAGGCTTGGTGTATCTAGTTAGGGATCAATTACAAAATTGAACAGTTAAACTGAGAAATCAAGAATCATATCAACGGTCAAAATCTTTTTGAATTTCAGAGCTTAAAATCAAATTAAAAGAACAACGACTATAAAATTCTGTTCTGTCTTTTGTAATGCCTGTTAGTCCATAAAAACAGAGTAGAAACAGAAGTTTCTTATCCTGTGACATACAGTCTTTCAGAAATGGCATATTTTGCCCTCTGTAAGTTTTCATGAAATACCTTGCATTGGTTTCCTGTAGTTTTTGAGTTACAAGGAGTTCTTTGACAAGATCTTGTCAATATCTAAGGGGATATAGACAAACACAAGATGATAATCAGAATCACAGAATTTTAAAGACCAATTGTGAGTTGGCAGGTCTTGGATCTTATTTAGTGGAACATTACATATGCTTTTGATGCCAGGAAAGCTCTGAAATACTAGTTCCCAGTCGGGGATTAGAAAAGATAGACTCTTTCACTATTGAGAAGAAGAAGAAGAAGAGGAAGAAGAAGAGGAAGAAGAAGAGGAAGAAGAAGAACACGAACAAGAACAAGAAGTCTTCCTGGTTTCATTAGAGTAGTAATTAAAGAGTCTTTGGCACAGACAGAAACAAGCAGACTACAGTCATATTCTCTACATCAGGGGGGTTTTGTCAGCTATGTGCGAGTATGGAGAGGGCAGGAGAAGTTGCACAAGATTGCACATAGAGAAAGAAGGATAGTCAAGGGCCTACGCATTGACCTTGGTCAACACAAGCAGGGAGAACAGGGACACACAGAGCCAAGGAATAGATCCTGGCATTTTGTGGAGCTATCAGAAAAAAGAGACCATCTACCTGTTTTGTGAAGGGAATGTAATGTGGGGCATTTGGCACTCTCAGCTGGTCCAGGCAAATGCACAGGCAGCAAAGTCTATCAGTTTTTAACTTTAGCAGAGGAGACATCCTGATGCTATGTTCAGCTTTCTGAGGTACAGTTTCGTGCAGTGTTCTAAGTTAAAACTTGCCAATTGTTCTCTCTTTTCCTGCAAAAAAGAGAAATAATCTCTTTTCTTCATGCTCTTGATGTGATCCTATTTTAAAGTGGAATGAAAGAAGTAAACAGGGAGGTAATCAGGAGAGTTGGAAAGGTAGGCTCCTTATTAAAATGGCTTGTGTAATGTAATAGGAATCATAACAACATGCTTTGAAGAGCATCATAATCTGTAAAGCTAATGTGACCTACTGAAATTATTCTCTAGAGTAAGCACTTGAAAGCTACATTTTCTAAGACGACTATTAAAATAATGTTTCTTTATAAAAGTATTTCTCACATTTTTTTTTTCTTTCACCACAATAAACAGAAGGTGAAGGAAGGATTTTTAGAATGAGAAGGTGTACTTGCAGAATTTTTTTTTTATTTTTCTCAGACATAACCTGATATTTAGTGCATGATACATAGCAATTGCTAACTGCATAGGAAATTATTTTCTTCTGAGTTTCATCTTTAAATAATTTCTGATTATTGCTGTACACAATATTTTTAAGCTTTAGCAGGAGCAGGCTATAAAGTCTGATTCATCTCAAATACAAGATTTTTTTGCATTAAATACCATCTGACTTCTGGAGTCACGCTTTACTGAATTGCTCCTTTTTTTTATCTGTGTCTGTATCAAGAGAAATATTTCAAGAGTGTACCACATTAAATATTTAACACCAATTTATTGCTTATGCAACTTGAGAGGGTTTAGTTAATTTACTTCAGAGATGAATTTGGTTCTTAAGCTTTATCGATTCTTTAAGTTAACAAACAAAAATACACTTAGAGGCCAATAAGAACTATCGCAGACATACATTATTTTATGCCTGTTTAAGCAATGAAGGAGAACAGGAAATCAATATAAAAAGGCTTCTTGTATTCACAGGAGTATCTGATGGCTATAGTGAGACAAGAATAATTTACAAGACTATATATATGGGTTTTTGCAGTGAAAAATAAGGAGCTCATAAATCTTATTCTTTGGCTGTGATTACATTGCTATTCTTTCCAAAAATAGAATAATTCATAATGTGTTAAACTTGTATTCAAGACAATTCCATCACTTTTCCATCACTGGCACTTTTTTTAAAGTCAGCACTGGTTGTTTTTCTGCAACCTGTGTGTTGGCTTAAACATATTAATTCAGGGAATTCAGAGTTAATTCAGGGAAGCCCTGTATGTCCACGTTCCACAGGATGATGACAGCGCACCCTGTTTAGATGTGGGAAACTCCCCTCTTTCTAGGTCTGCAGACAGCAAAGTTTCTCTCCCAGTTGCAAGTTCTGAAATCTGCAGAGGCACCGAAATAATCTGCCTCTAATATCATCTCTTCTTTCTACATGGGGCATGACCTGTGGCTCCATTAGGATGTCTGCCTCTAGTCCTGTTTCCTTCCCATGTGGCAGCAACACGAGAGACTCCTTCAAGGCAAAGAGAGAATGTAGAATGTAAAAATGCCTCATGGTCGTTGTGCATGTTCTGCCACCTCCACTAAGAGGCAAATATGAAAAGCAGCATTCACAAAAACTGCGAATGGTCCACCACATCATCCCCACATACATATATGTACAGAAAGAAATGAAAGAAGAAGAGGAAGAAGAGGAAGAAGAAGAAATTGTGAATAAAGGCAGCCAGAATGTCTCTATTTTACCCTAGATGCAAAAATCATCCATATGAATAGCGTATTACAGAGCTGGTGCATCTTGTACATCCTTGAATCAGTGCTCACATGTTGAGAGGTATGTGTTAATGTATGGACAGATTTCTCCCTGGGAAATGTTGGGAGAAATGTAAGAACCTGATGCAGAACATCTTGGGGAGTCAGTAAAGGACAGAGAGGGGAGAAAAGTAATCTCCACAGCCTGTGGCTACTGCTAAGAAATGCAGGAAGGAAGGAAGCATGCATGGAAATGTATCTCTATATGTGTCTGTATTCTCTCAAGATGACTGTATGATGACTGTTACTACTGCTGCTGCTGCTGCTGCTACTACTGATACCACCACTACTATATAAAATAGCCTACTTAGCAAGAAAAGGCCAGCAAGTGGATCAAAAATTACTGCATTTTTACCTGCCTGACATCCCATCTCGGAAAAAAAAGGTATGGCAATTCTTTTATTAATTAGAGACAAGTGAAAAGAACAGCTGTGCCCTGGCCTCAGCTGCACACCATCAACCCTGAGGATCCAGTATTCACAAAGGATGAATAATTCCTCAGAGAGACAATTCTTTCCATTCTACCATTTTTTTGTGGCCTTTGCCTCATATTTTTATTTGACCTTCTCTAAGTCCCCCAAAAGAAAGAAAAATAGGACAGCTTTACAGAAAGTCTCAAGTTGCGCTTTTTTTTAATGCATCAGTTCATGGAGTTGCAGTTATCTAGTCAGATCAAGTTTCTCCCCCCCTCCTCTCTCTCTCAAGCCAGACTTGATGTTTTCGTTATTTCTAAGATAACAATTAAACAGAGGGATGGTAAGTCTTGCTTTAAAATAGTTTTCATGAGTTTCTAAGGATTCTTTCTACACTACTAAAGACAGGCTCTTCACAATTTACTTTTTAAGCTGTTTTCAAGTCAAAGACCATTACTTCTATCTCAAGTTGTTAAGAAGCATGGGAGAGGAAGGTGGTTTTATTTAGACTTCGTGTGAACATATGTGACAGAATCGAACTAACCACATGGAGAGAAGGCCCTGAGCAGATGGCTTCAATTAATCATGAACCTTCCCAGAGACTGAAGAGAGTAGGAGGAGCCCGGGGCTTATACAAACCCACTTCCGTCGCCTTCTCCTCTGTTTTCATTTTACAGGGAAAAGAGAAAAGTGATGTTTAAGAAGGATATGCTGTTACGGGAATGCTGGGGGTGGAGGGTGAGCAGGGAGCTGATTTAGGATGGACCAGGAAACTTGTTTTTCTAAGAATGTTACGAACCTGTAGGAATGAGAGGACTCATGAGGAAATAGATGAAGAGAAGTTGGCTCTGAATGCTCATACCCAAATTTTAAGGACTGTTGCACTACTGCAGTCCTTTTTTCTCTATTTTATGTTGTGGTCAGGTCCCTCTGATCCATGAGGCAATAGCCTAGTGACATCTGGTGTTAATGGTGGGATGTCCCGGAGGAGAAGGAGGGAGAGAGGGACAATGAGAGGGAGGGATGTGAGACAACAGGACTTGTTCAGTAGGCTGAAGGAAAGATACATGTCCCTACTCTTCCTCAAGGGACAAAAGAGGGTAGGAAAAGCAGGGCACATGTAGCTCTGAATATGATGACAGCCCCATACTCCATTATTAGTAATGGAGAAGGAGTTCTTCCCTGTTTTCTTGTAGGCATGTGGAGTTCCTGAGGCTGGAACTGTTTCACAGTGCCTTTACTTCAGCAATAAACATCTATGCTACTTGATACCTAGAAGCCTTTTCCCTAAGAACCATAAAAAGCCATCAGGTTATTGTACCCTTGGTCCCATTATTTGTTTGTTTGGTATGTCAGAGGAGATTATAACTTGCCAGAGGACAAACTTTAAGCTCATGAAACTATTCTCTTGAGATAGAAGTATAAAAATCACTCCATACCCTCCTTAGACAGCCTTACAGAAATGTTTAATCTAACACTGAAATGCATGCTGTGAAAATTCATTAACAGTACAGGATCAGACTAAGATGAATGGCTGCTATTTTAGTTTGCCTGTAGGGAAGTAAGTGCCCTAGGCACCAATGGGCTTTTCACCATTTGAATGTGCTATGGTTGATGAATGCAAGGCCCTCTATGTATTATAAGAGAAACCTGGGAAGATAAGGCCAAACCACTAGAGGGAGTGGCTAGTTATATTTTGCAGATGAGATCATCTGGCAGAAATGAGAGAACTAGCCCAGAGAAATCTAGGGAGGCCTGGGAAGGAAAAGGAAAGCTATTCAAGAACAAAACAAAACAAAAGATTTGCATAAGGCAAAAAAGTACCACACAGATACTCTTGTTATTGTCTCCAGGATATTTGACTCAGATGATTAAATGTTAAAGTCCTTCTGCAATGCCGAAGAAGGTTAGTCCAGAGATACATGACACAGCTGCGCATCAAAACAAAATAGGCAAGGAATGTAAAAATTTGGTGAAAATTGCAAATGGTCTTAAAGGAAATCTCAGCAGAGTGTCAGGATTCAAGCTATCTCAGAAAATATAGATATGGCAGAAAGGTTCTGGAAAGGTCCCATATATTTGCAAACACTGTTCTTATGGAGAACCGGACACAGACCAATATCTATGGAGCTTTCTAGTAACCAGGCTTTAAGGGACTTGGGGAGCTGCTACTAAACTAAACCCCCGACTTTATCACTAAAGACGCCTAGATTGTGTTGACTACAGCGTTACTATGAATGAACTTCCCCCAGTTGCAAATAAAGTAATTGAATATGTGGAACTGATCTGAGAACATAATTTTGAATGGATACTAGAGGAATGTATTCCTGTAGACAGACAGAATATACAACCTTAGTATAAGCACCTTTTATGCATATCAAAGACTCAAAAATGTAATTTGTCTAACTTGGACTAGGAGGAAAATCACATTCCTGACTGTCAGGCTTATATAGAGTCTGTGCGCAGGGCAGTCTCAACTTTGAAATGATACCCGTTAATGATAACTGCCTTAGCATTTGCAGGTATCTTAAAAAACCCAGGAAATCAGCAGATGAGACACCCAGAGAAAGTACTAAAGAAAACTATGATCTTTAACTGAAAATATTATTTTAACAAGAATGTTTGCCAAAAAAATAATTGCAAAGCTAAAAAGGGTCTTCCATGTAAGAGGGGGAATTCTCGGGGAAATATAATGTACCTCCAGTAAACTGCTTGCTTTTTTCAACTGTTATGTTCTACTATGGAAATGCATAAGGCAATTACAAAAACGTTTTTATTTACTTAAAAACTGTAATAAGATCTTTGGATCCATTAAAGACGTAGTATGAATCCATAAGCACTTAATAACATAGCCACTCATGAGGAAGTTAACAGAGGATTCGATGTGTCAGTTTGTACTTTGAAGCCATTATGATGGCTTAACAGATATAGTTATACCCATTTTGTTTAAGGAAACATCACTGAGAATGTGCAATTATTAAGTGTCAAATCTTAAGAGGCTACAACGCTTCCTTGTAGTTCAGGACAGTTGAAATTACTTTCTCCTTCAGCACACTTTCAAATCTGATGACACAGAAATTAGTGGAGTGGGAAGTACTGATGGCAACAGAGACAGACTGATCTGGATCACTTATGAAGGTGAACCTATTTAAGTGATGTGTTTGTAATACAATTTTATATAAAATCATACATAAAATTTTGCACGTAGGACTGAGAGTGCAAGGCATAAAACAAGAGAAAGAGTCCAGAAACACAGTAAAAGTGAAAAGGATTTAAGATGTAAGCTAGACAGTCACCTACAACTTCAAGAAGATGCTCTGTGAAGCCATGTACTATTCTTTGATAGTTAAGCAGTGGGATAGCAAGAAAAGTGGGTTAACACACTTTTTTTAATACAGCAATGATACTATTCCTGGAATGATATGTGCATGTGCCTAGTATTGATGTTTCAAAAAGGATGCTCTTGGAAAAAGAGCAATGAGTCCTTGTCACTTGTTTTCTGAACACTTCTGTATTGATTCAACTGAAGATCCATTTCAGAGCCTTGTTACAGACACCCTGGTCAATTCCTGTGTAGATCTAGGGCTTGACATAAAACAATCCACAAAACCAACTAAACAGTAATCACAATGTAATTACAGGCATATTGAAACACAAAGTTTGGGCCACTTAGCAGCCAATTAATGTTGGTTTGGGGGACACTGAAAAAATCTATAAAACTTTTAAGTACACGCTTAAGTTTAGGAATATGCTTAAATCTATCCTTGATCTGCAAAGCATTCAGGTGGATGCCTAATTCCAGTGAGGCGCATGAGACCTCATCACGTGCCTGTGTACTTTGTTGCACAGCATCTCATTAACAGCATCATTGCAAGTAGCCGCTTTATTATTAAAGATTTCTCTTTTTTTCTTATGAAAAGCCAAAACAGCTTTTTTTCTTTTCCTGTTCAGCCACTTTGTCTCAGTTAACCTATCATCCTTTGACTTATGGATGCCAGAATTTAACATGGATACAAAGGGCAAAACAAGAATCTAGGTGAGAACTTTTCAATTCACAATAAAAACGTTTTATTTGATTGCTCTATATCTTCCTTCTTGCCTCTCCTCCAAAACCAACACATGAATCAAATGAACAACTTGATGCAGTGTGACTACAATCACAGGGTTGCTACAGAAAGGAGAAATGGGGGAAACCTGCCCAATGCTGTAATTGCATGCCTCACTTTTAATTTGAACTTTCCTATTTGAATCAATTTCCTAGTAGCACCCTTATTCACAACTGCCTAGAAGAAAAATGGTGATGACTTAGAATTTTTTTTTTTTTTATCTAAACACATATACAGACATGTCAATTGTTCTTGTCCTTCCCCATACAATAGAACTGCTGCTTAGTGCCTGCTTGGAGGCAACATGGGTCATAACCTCTGTTTCATTCACAGTCACACTCATACGTACAACTTCTACCTGTTAAGAGGCAAAAAGAGATGAATGGCTCAGCCTTAGGTTTACTTTTCCTATTAGATTGTGGGATAAAGCTTGTGTGTGAGTCTTTCAAACGTTGAGACAATCTAAGGCTTTTTCTAGGGCTTGGCAAAGTAACAAACCAGGCTTACAAAGTGTTTTTGGCCACCCTTGTAGATTCATTCATTGAGAGTATCTATGGAATTAGTCCTCAGAATGTTTCAGTGGTAATAGTTTACACAATGTATAACATAGTCTCAGGCTATCAGCATGTTTGAAATCCCAAACAAGATCAAAGCTGCTTCACATAGTGTGGTCAATACTGGAAACTTCTGAATACTGGAGAAGAAGCAGCAGCCAGACATAGCGAAAGCAGACCGCGTGCCCAATCTGAGTGGGCTTGAAAGACAGGAGCCTTTCAGATTTTTGTTCTTTCTCACTGGTCAATATCATGCAACTTCCCTGTTAAGCAAAAAATGGATCAATGTCATAACACCGTGTTTGGGCAAACTTTTTCAAAGGACAGACATAAAATAGAAGAATGCTTTCACTTTCACAATACTTTTATCCTCTTATGTAGTAGTTCATTACCAATCTGGAGTAGGAGCAGATGGAAACTGCAGAAGACAATGTTTTAAAAAGGAAAACCATATGAGGGTACCATATACACCTAATAATGAAATCAAAACTAAGAGAGTAGACACCCTAAATTGAGTGTCAAGATCCTCAAGAAACCTGAACCAATCTAGCTTCTCAGTGTTGTCAGAAAAGTTAATCCTGCTCCCTCTTCCTGTATTTTTTTTGTCTCTGCTGTTCAGGTAGTCATGAGAGATGATGCAAGGGATTGGGACAGATTGAAAAGCTGGGGGCAAGGATACTGTAAGTCGCAGGATGTGACACACAGAGCCTTGAGCTTGTCTTTGGTGTCTTGGGAAATTTCATCATCAGACGAGGGCTCTGAGGAAGTCTTTAGACACAAATTCAGTGGGCTATAAGAATTCGGGGATTTTTTCCAGAATTATGTTTTCTGTAAGTAGACCGACTTCTTACCAAGATGTAATGTCTGTAACACTTTCTAAGTAGGCTGTATTAATTCCTCTACCCACGTTTCAATTCATGTAGATGGGGACTTAGTTAATCAAGGATATATGGTAGCAGCTGGGATCGTATAAAGCCCATTCAAACACTGCATCTGAAAGCTTGTACTTAACAAACTTTTCCTCAACGGCCTACTTGCAGCCAGACCAGGAGACTTATAAGGAGAAAAAGTCTCCTCCTGATTCAACGTTAACGTGGCTGTGGAAGGGTACACGGAAGTTGAACAAAGGAGAAGTTATTCAACCTGTTTGTAACTTCAGAAACATATTTTCTTTGCCTAACTTGTCTTTATTTTTTTCTAAATGGGTTTTCTGGCTCCCAAATGTAATCTTGTAACCAGGAGTTGATATTCATAAAAACCAAAACACTATCTCCCAAGCAGTATTTTACGATTTTTTAATAAACTGTCGTAACCGAAAGACACAGAACAAGAAAATCCCACTATACACTTAATGTTTAGTCTCTCATGTATATTTATATCTGCCTCTCCTTAGGCTTCTGTGCTTATACTACTTGGGTTTAATATAGTTTTGAATTGTTTTCAGAACTGAAAACAACTTCATAGAATCATAGAATCATTAA